>NC_083655.1:9061881-9361881 GCF_963576545.1 Limanda limanda
ATTGTAAAGTTTGATGTGTGATATATATTCAGACAGCTGTGCAGTGCGGGTTCAAGTGGAAAGATTAAATTAAAAGTGTCAGAGCTGAGGTTTAAATGAGGGGGAAATATAACTAGAGTTGTACTGGAAAGTCCCACTTCATATGGGTCCACAGTCTTTGGTAGGAAGTGTGAACCCAAGTTCAAGTGCCACTTAGGAAATGTACATTGCACTGGGAAATCCTGGAAGCATTTTAATTGAAAGATCATTTCTGAAATTTGATGCCGTTCCCATTTGTGGTTTTCACACTTCAGTTTTACTCTGTGGTTTAGTTGCCAACACTTATTTTTTTTAAGTCAAAGTTTTTCTTTCTTATCAACCAATGTAAGACAAGCGCACTAAGTTTGCCTTCTTCCCCCCCTCCAGTCACTTTGAGTCTTATCAAAATGCACAAACGTCATTGATCGTAACCCTTCAATCTCTGAGGGATTTTACAACACTTGAAATTTCTTCAATTCTAACATTTCAAAATGTTTTACCTCACGTGGCTAATGGCTTTCATTGCCTTTCTTTGCATTTACGGAATCCCTGGTGCTCATATAAACTGTGATTCCATAACACTACATCCTTTAACATACTGTCTTCAACACATGTTAAGATTTATTTTTCCAGCATCCTTGCTCCGGCTTCTAATTCCCTGCATGTTCATCTAAATGTATTTATTGTAATTGGGACTAAAGTGGGAATAAATTGATGTCAAAACAGAATGCAGGCTTGATGGAAGGAAAGTGGTACATGTCCTTTCAGTCACCAAAGAAATACGCTCCATAGTACAAACAAGTGCCCACTTTTTAATTGAAGCGAATGACAGCTTGCAGTGTTTCTGCAAAAAAAAAAAAAACATCTTTGAGAATCAGACAGGCAAAGGTTAAAGGCGTTTCAGTGGAAGTGGCCGAGGAGAGAAATTTGAGGTTGCGAGGGCTTTAGTAATTTATGTACAGTGCATCACTGTTGCCTCTGTCCATAGTGAATGTGAATAATCCCAACATGCTCATCCTGTCTGCCTGTAAATCTTAGGCTGCCGATGATGTGCGGAGTTCATCGAAGCTCTGTTTTGTTTACCTTTTGCTAGATTTTGTGCAAGTCTCCACCGTGTTACAATGCTGTTGTGACATCTTAGTGAGCTACCTGATGTTCATGCTCGTATAGAAGAAGGTGAAGATGAATGCAGTGTGAGAATTGCCCAAATGAGAACAAGATGTAGGTTTTTACATTTAAATGACAGAGACCAAATCACACCATGAAATCTGCCCCTTAATTTGCTTTTATTACTGAGCCATGCTTTGTTTTCTTCTGACTTATTTAAAGTAACTTATTTTACTCTTTTCAATACTTTATGAAGTCCAACCACTTTTGCGATTTTTATTTCCCTCCGCATTTCACTCTGATCCATTTCAGGGTCATTAACGCAAGAGTAGAATGTGTGTTTTTTGTGTGTGTGTGTTCATAGCCGGCAGCAAGAGCTGTACTTTTTCATTTAATGACTTTGGCAACCAGTAGGAGGCCCAACACTAGTGTCTATGCAAACAAATATTGTTGACATTTCAAAGTGGATAAAGAGAAGATCGTTGTCTGCAAACTGCTTTTAGTGAGACTGGGTGCAGTAAAAGCACTTGAATGCTGTTAGGTGTGACCACAGCTTAGAAGTTGAATGGCTCTCGGTAGAGCTGCACTAAACTGCACACACTCATGCATATCAGGCCCCTAAATACACCTGATCTCACAATGTTCAATATGGATCTGCCCCCAAAATGTTCTGAATCCTTTTTGACCCACGTTCCATCCCCTTCATTGCGTTTTATAGAAATCTGGACAGTTGTGTAATCCTGCTGACGAACAAACCCGACAAACAGGGTTGTGACGCGTGCAGACGAATGTGAAGCAGAAAACTGTTTCAAATGATTTCCTGAGGTAATAGTTGAACACTAAAGAGTCTAACGCTAAAGATTGAAGGCTTTGTTTTTATAATATATGTGTGTGTTAGTTGTATAAAAAGATAGAGATGCGCAGGAATGTCTGTGGGGTTTCATACTTATTGAAAAGCACATCGTTGAAAGGGTTTTAGAGGGTGAGACTGGATACGTGAGACCAACTTGAGCCCAAAATATCAGGAACC
This sequence comes from Limanda limanda, assembly GCF_963576545.1. NCBI lineage: Eukaryota > Metazoa > Chordata > Actinopteri > Pleuronectiformes > Pleuronectidae > Limanda > Limanda limanda. The sequence goes on from NC_083655.1 coordinate 9,064,037, forward strand.
CGTGGCACCAGAATGTTTGGAAAGTTGTTTAAGATATTGTAAGGGCTAACCTCCAGTACACGTGACTGAAACACCCCTGATAGTTAATGTAACAGGCACAAAAAACAAATACACAATGTCAGCATCACAGCCTGTTGTGACGTTCCTTCCTGAGCTTCCATTACATCTAAGTGCTGTGTGTCTACATCGTTAAGAAGCTACTTTACTCAAAGTAACCACCATAGTGCTCGCTTACTCCAACATCGGCTTTAACCGCATCTCATCATCCGTTTTATTGCTTTTCTCCAAAAGCAAACATGATCGATCATTCTTCTTTATTCTTTTCTCTTCATGAATACTTTAATAGACTTGATGGCCCAAATATTTTCAACTTGATCCTGAAACAGATGTTTGTGCGAAAGCTACAAGCAGATTGGTCGACCGGGTATTCAAACAACTTGTTTTTGCCTTTTTATATAAATGCCCTTGGAGTTAAAAATAAATGGATATCTATGTATTTTTGATTGGATGGTTGTTCGTATGCCATCGGTGAAATGTTTCCTTCATGTTTACTTATTTTAAACATAACCACTAATGTAGCCTATCTGTTCGTGAATGCAAGAGGTGATGCTTACATTTCAATTCAGTTTTTGTGAGTTATTTGGAAATGGCAAATAAAGTGGATATTACTAATAATATTTTCCATAGGTCTCATCTTTTATTTTGCAGAGATGTCTTGAATCATTGCACTTTTATTTTTATTACTTAATTAATGCAGAACATGACATTGATAAATTGACCTTGTTGCACTGTGATGTTTTCACAGACAACTTGGCGCAGCCCACATCCACATTGAGTCTTTGTTCTGCATATAGAGGGTCCTCTGAATGCTTTACGATTTAGTGTATATAAAACAAAAATGTATCGAGACGTCTTTCACCTAAAGCTTCAAATTTATGTTGATGTTAGAAATGACAACTCGAGTTTTATTTTGAAAAATTTAGTAATTTGGTTTCTTTTCTAAACAAAGTTGATGTCAACATCAACACATCCTGAAACAAAACCATAATTTATAAATAATAAATGTATATTTTTCAAATCTTCCATATATGATAAAAAGCATTTTACTATCTAAATTGTAACTTTGAGGTTCCTTTTATACAGAAGTACAAAATTAAAGCTTCTTTTTCCAAACTAACTTTGACTTACTATCAACATTTTTTACTTAAAAAGAAAAGGTTTAATTTGGCGACTTTTCTAAAAGAAACATCAGCAAATCCTTAAACAAAAACAAAGAACACTTTAAAAGATAATCTTATTTTAATATTAAAATAATTTGAGATGTAATTTGGTTCCCTGTAAACATTAGTAAAACTTGAAACACAAACATATATTTATAAATTATCGTTTTGTTTAATTCCTGTATATAAACCACATATAAAACCCATGATATAAAAGTTATGAACCATAAACTGTGTAACTGGTGTTTGGGAGGAAGGGGCGGTTACGTAGGCCCGGCGCCGTTGACGCAGCCGCCTGTGATTGGCTCGGCGGTGACTCACGGGAATTGTAGTTTCAAAGCGGTGCGGGCCTGTTAGCTTCCCTGCGAACACACTTCTGATTTGTGGTGATTAAACTCCGGCTGTAGTCGAGCGGTTCCCGGCGGAGACACGAGCTGCTGCTCCCTGACCAGGGGCTTGTCGCAGCGGGCTGAGACTCGACGGGACGCCCGGGGAAGGTGGACGTGTTTTTTAGTGACGTTGTTGTAGTTTCTTGAGAAAAGAAAGCTAACGGTGCTAGGTGGCTAACGGTGCTAGGTGGCTAGCTAGCGGCTTCCACTCGCGTGTTGTCCACTTCCTCGTTGCTCAGTGTGATAGAAGCCTAGCAGAAGTTTGCGAGCAAGAGTTTGTTCCTCCCCCGCTGACCCCCGCACCGTGGACGGATTCACCCGAGGTCCATACCCCAGTGACACTTCACAGGCACTGGATCATAAACCTGCCGCAGCTCGGCGCTTTCCCCCGCGGATTGGAATGTGTTGCTGGACACAGCTAGTGGAGGCTAGCTGGCTAAACCGACTAGCATTAGCTAGCGTGTCTGGGGGCTGCTGTCCGTCCTGGAGCACAATGGCTGAGACTCGACTGGCTCCATAAGTAAAAGCTCCGTGTTGTGGACTGTGTGTGGCGGGACGTGTCGTCACCGAGGACCGGTAATTTACGTCTGGAGTTACTCACTTTATTCGGACCCTAGCCCCGGTTAGCTTTGTAATGCTAATGATAAGCCTGTGACTAAGCTAGCTGGCTGGCTGTCTTAATTGTGAAATAGCTGTAGTTTCAGCTAACTAGCCTGTGACAGAGCTAGCCCCAATGTTTTGTTCCGCGACACAACGAGAGACATAGTTTAGGAACAAGTACTTTAATTTAAGGATTATTCTCCAGGGGACATTTATATTTTTGGAGACAAATGCCGAACTCGGACGTGCTCCGGGAGGGTCGGGGCCGGAGCCCCTCTGCGCAGAGGAATGCTAACCGGCAGGACAGGCGGAGCAAGCCGGGGATCGGTGCTGCTCCGCGGGACAAGCACCGGGAGAAGAGGCGGTCGTCGGCTTCCAGGAGGAAGAAACGCCGGCAGGGCAAGGGGAGAGACCCGTCCAGCACCGGGACTACAGAGGGCAACGACCGGAGAAGCACTTTCGACAAAGAGGTTGACCTCCGGACACTGGTGGAGTACGATGACGTGAGCTCCCAGTCCGAGCGGTTCTCCGGGAGCCCCTCTCCCAAACCGGACCCCCGGGCAGACCGGCTCTCCGTGGACCGGCTCAGCGACCTCGGCGAGTCCAACGGACCGGCCAACCCGATCAGGAGGAAGGCGAGGAACCGGGAGACGGCAGTGACCCTCAGCAAGGAGGTACCGACGAGAGGAGCATCCGAGAGGAGCAAGCAGCAGGAGAAGGAGTCAGGGAGGAAGAAGGACCGCCCGAGCCGGGAGAGAGACTCCTCCAAGGCTCGGAGTGGAGCTGGCCTCAGCGGCTCCAAGAACCCCAGAGACACAACGAGGAGCAGTGACAGAAACGGTAAAAGGACATCCACAACTCAGCCCTCACAGTCTGCAGAGAAAAAGGATTCAAAGAGGCACAGAAGTAAAACAAGATCCGAGAAAGAACCGCCGTCTGCATACAGAGAAGCTCCACAATCTTACAGAGATGACCGAGAAGACCTCAGGGCGTACAGGAGAAGTCCTGGTTTGAAAACTGAAAGTCCCTATGGGACGTCCAACCCCTATAGCTACCAGTCTCCTAGTGGTTACAACCAGCAGACATCTAGAAGAAGTCCAACTTATGGGAGCAAGAGACTCTCTCCCAGTTCAACATATTACAACCGGGACTCAGATGCATATGGAGCTTATGGGATACAGAAGTCGCCCAGTTCCTACTCCAGCAACAAGAAGAAGCGATCTCCCACGAGCCCAGCGAACTGGCGAAAGTCACCAAGTTATGGCCGACACAGCCCGTATGAACAAGGAGAGTTTGGTTCAAGTCCTTATGGAAACCGCAGGAGATCAAGAAGTCCGTACAGGAAGTCCAGGAGCCCAAGTCCAGATGTCAGGTGAGTTCTTCAAAGTTTGTTGTTGGTGTTCTTCTGGTTTGGTGACTTCTTGGCTCGGCCACATTCAACAAAGACGTGTTTATATACGGGACGACTTGCTGAGTGTCATTCCTGTGAAGCAGTATTTGTACAATGGAAAGAACGATGATTATAATTTACATTTTATTGGTTTCTTTCAATATTTGTTCTATCTATTCAACTGTCAAAGCCATTGACGATCCAGTCCATTAAGAGAGAGAACAACTTACTTAACTTGCTAGAGTAACTTTTTTTATATTTATAACATTCTAAACTATAAAATTAACTAGATGAGTCAATCATACAGAAGGGTTTGTAACATCCATGTCTTTTTTCCCCCAGGCGATCTGCACGGTCACGTAGCAGAAGTCCATATTCATCCACAAGGCATTCACGTTCCCGCAGCCGCCACCGCCACTCCCGCTCCCGCAGTCGCCCCTCCAGCCTGTCGCCGAGCACGCTCACCTTCAAAAACAGTCTCGCTGCTGAACTCAGTAAGCAGAAAAAGGTGAAAGCTGCGGTAGCGGCTGCCAAAGCCAAGAACTCCAGCAACACTTCTACCCCAACCAAGGTTCCCTCATCTGCTCATCAACCGAGTCCGAAGTTGAATCACGCTGCCAGGAAGGGCCGCCCTCCCTCTCCACCTCCACCAGAGAAAGGCCCCAGGACGCCAACGACCACCCAGCCGCCGTCTCCCTCTGACAGGTCCTCCAAGAAGACCAGCGACCTCCAGACCAGCAGGGACAGAGAAGGAAAGGGGAAGGAGGACACTGTACATCGGGACAAGAGGAAAGCACCAGCACCCGGACAGAGCAAAGACAAGGAACGAGCCCCCGGTCCACTGATCTCTACTCTGTCGTCACTACCGCTGCCCCCAGCAGTTCTTGAGCATATGAACAAAGCAGAAGGGTATGTATATATAAACGTGTGTGTGTTGGGTCGATTGACCTTGAATCTGTATGAAGTTTTACACTTGATTGCGCAGACCTAATCACTGTCTTTTCTTTATTCTCTCTTTATCAGCTGGAAGAACAGCTTGCTCTCAGGGAAGAAAAAGACGGAGAGAAAGGCTCGCCCACTTCTGACCGACCTGCCTCTCCCCCCTGAACTTCCCGGGGGCACGTCCTCCCCTCGCAGCCCATTCGATGACAAAAAGTCTCTAACGCTTCGCCGAAGACCTAAGTATGTTAGGTTGCATTAAGTGCTCGATCACATTTTCCTTTGCTTCGTTGCTCCTGTATTCACTGTTTCATGTATTTTCGTGAACATAACAGAATTTGCGGCCCAAGATACGGTGAGATTAAGGAGACAGAGATAGATTGGGGCAAACGCTGTGTGGACAAGTTTGAGATCCTTGGAATCACAGGGGAAGGCACCTATGGACAGGTGTACAAAGCTAAAGACAAAGACACTGGTAAGTGTGTTGAAACTTCAACAAACTGTTGAATGAAGGTTTTGTTTAAATTGCAAGTGGAGATTCGCTCATGATCTAGTTTTGAAGGGCCGTTCTTTCCTCTGTTACAGCTGAGATGGTGGCTTTGAAGAAAGTTCGACTGGACAATGAGAAAGAGGGCTTCCCAATCACGGCCATCAGAGAGATCAAAATTCTGCGACAACTCAACCACAAGAGCATCATAAACATGAAGGAGATCGTCACAGACAAGGAGGACGCTCTGGATTTCAAAAATGATAAAGGTAAACTTCTATGTAGTACCTGATTTTACCACATAACAGATTCCTATGTGGGCTCTTTTAAAGACTAAATCTCTTCTTTTTTTCACCTCAGGGGCTTTCTATCTTGTTTTCGAATACATGGACCACGACCTGATGGGTTTGCTGGAGTCTGGCCTGGTTTATTTCAACGAGAGCCACATCAAGTCTTTCATGAGACAGTTGCTGGAGGGTCTCGATTACTGCCACAAGAAGAACTTCCTTCACAGAGACATCAAGTGCTCCAATATTCTGCTCAACAACAAGTAGGTCTTTGGGATCACTCTTAAACTCAATGAACATCCTTTCTCAGCTTTGTTATATTTTCAAGCGTGTTTATCAGCTGAATTTGACCGGTGTTTTTTCTGCTCTCTCCCTAATCAGAGGTCAAATAAAGCTAGCAGACTTTGGTCTCGCTCGGCTGTATAACTCTGAAGAAAGGTGAGCCTCCGATATTCTTATTAGATGCACTCCTCAAACATTCTGGTCCTTGTATGTGAATTAATAACAAACCATATTCTCTTGTTCAGTCGACCGTACACGAACAAAGTGATCACACTATGGTACCGACCCCCAGAGCTGCTCCTGGGAGAAGAGAGGTACACGCCTGCCATTGATGTTTGGAGCTGCGGGTAAGAACAGGACTGATAAGGACTTCGGTTTACATATGGGACTCGCTTATCTCCGTCAGAGTTTCATAGGGTTTTGTTCTCATAATCGTTATCTGGTTTTGTCTGTCACAGATGCATTCTGGGAGAACTGTTCACAAAGAAGCCCATTTTCCAAGCGAACCAGGAGCTCCTTCAGTTGGAGCTCATCAGGTTAGTTTGTGGTGAAACTAGTAAAAATTAACACATTAGTTTAGAATCTTTGGCTGGTTCCCATATAGTGCGCACCAACCTGAACGACACGTTCACGTTATCCACCAATTCATTTCTTGTAATTTCGTGTTTCTTCTTCCAGTCGGATATGTGGCAGCCCCTGCCCTGCGGTCTGGCCCGATGTAATAAAGCTTCCCTTCTTCAACAACATGAAACCAAAGAAACAGTACAGGCGACGGCTACGAGAGGAGTTTGCTTTGTAAGTCCCTGTGCATGATCATATTTATGGCTTGAGGCTCCAGCAGCGCGTCTGACTGTGACCTTGTGCTTCTGCTGTTCAGCATCCCGATGTCTGCCCTGGATCTGTTCGACCACATGTTAAACCTGGACCCCAGCAGACGCTGCACGGCCGAACAAGCTTTGGGCAGCGAGTTCCTCAAGGACGTCGACCCAGATAAGATGCCCCCGCCAGAGTATGTTTCTGTTCATGTTAATACTACAACCAAGACAACAAAATGCTTCACGTGATCTCACCATGTTAACATCTCCATTTCTGCAGCCTTCCACTGTATCAGGACTGTCATGAGCTGTGGAGTAAGAAACGTCGGCGACAGAAGCAGATGCCGGAGGAGCTGGCGGCCCCCAAGGCGCCACGCAAAGAGCTTGGCCTTGACGACAGCCGCAGCAACACCCCCCAAGGCTTCCCTCCTCCCGGTGGCATCAAACCTCCGATAGCAGCTGCTTCTGCTCTGCTTGGTGAGTCTGACTATTATTTATATTTGTCTTATTAAAGCTTTGAGTCACACTGACCCGTATGAAGGGTGCTAGGGAAATGGAAGTTAAGAATGTTGGAGGTAAAGTTTTCTGTCAAATCCCAATTCAAATTGAAAGCTCAAGAACTGAACCCTGGATTTGCAATATTTGTCCCAAAGGTTTAGAATGAACCTTATTTTCTTACAGATCCAAAGGGTCCAAGCTCCCAGTTGACGCAGGAGCAACTAGCGGTCCTCCTGAACTTCCTCGGCCAGCCCAAGAGCACGGTGAACACAGCCCAAGGTGAGTTCGTCCAATCCATGAGCACAAAGGTCAACCAGGAGACGTTACAGCAGCTCTCCAAAGCCCTGGGCCCCACCGACCCTGCAGAGCCTTCTGCTCAATCTACACCTGTCAGGCCTCCCCAGACCTCTGCTCCTGCAGGAGTGCCACGCACACCCCCGATGCCCAAGCCCCCTTCACCCCCCATGACCGCACCATCAGGCATTCCAGAAGGTGAGGCTTCGGCCGCCACCCAGACAGCCATGACAATGCTGCTGACTCAACTCCTCAAAGTCCAGCAGGCTCAGAGGCAGGAGGCAGGGGACGCCGGAGAAGGAGCAGAGAGCACAAACTCTGCAGGAGCTGCACAGGGAGGAGCTCCGCTACCTCCAGAGGTCAAACAGCCTCCAGAGCCCAGCCCGGTCTCTCCAGGTAACCTCATCTTTTGAACATGTTCAGTGAGACAGCTGAATGCAAGGCAACTTCTCTTTCTGCTCTGACTCCTGAAAGCCATTTAAAGAAGTTTTTAACCACATGTCTGTGACTGGACACACATAAACCAGATGAAATCATGTATAATGAAAGCAGATGGTTGACAGAGGGAGTCAAGTAAGAATGAAACCAGTAAGATAAATCACCAGAAGGATCCTGTCAGTTAAAGTTATTGTGGAAATCTACTTTTTCCAAATGATTTATTATTGGAATCAGAGAAATTCCATTACAGAAACATAAGCAAAAATAAAACAAAGAATTGACATTGCAATATCTGATATTCTCATTTTGTCCTCTAGTGTCTGAGGTTGGTGGGATGTCCATCCTGCCTCCGGACCAGAGACCCCCTGAGCCTCCAGAACCTCCTCCACATGCAGACCTGGACTACCGGCAGCCGCCACCTGAGCCCAAGATCGGCCACGCTCCCCCCATCGCATCTGCAGGTGGAGGTGATGGTGGGAGACATCCAGAGCAGGACTACCCCCCCCTCCCTCCCGCAGAAGGACCTGGATATGGGGTTGAGTACAGCCACCCACCACCTCCGTCCTTCACGCCTGCAGGGTTCGGGGACAGCTTTATGGGTCACATGATGGGCGGGGGCCTGCCCCCTCACGCTCTGAGAGATGTGTTCAGTCGACCTGGCCAGAGCGGGGGCTCTTCTGTGGGGGTTCTAGCCCCGGCCCACCCAGACCCCTTCCCCCAAGGTGGCAGGGCCACCGGACCCAGTGGCATGGTCTTCACCGGGGACAAGGACCACCGCTTTGAGTACAATCACAGCCCCTTGTCTGTGGAGGGTCAACCCAACCCCGGAGCCATGCACATGTACAACCACGCCATGGGTAGAAAGGAAGGCGTACATCCTCCACCACTCCCAGTGCCGGGACAAGCCTGGGGCTCCCCTTCTCAACTCGGGGCTCCACCACTACCCCATGGCTACGTCCCACATGTGAACTCAACAGCAACTCTCAGAGGACGAGGACTGCCGTACTGAACGACTGGAAATGTGAAATGGCAGATTAGTGACAGTGGACAAAAGGCTCTATGACTCTGTCTCAGGCCAGACCTGGACATGCACACTCAGTTTGTAATAACTTAAAGTCTTTGTTAGGCATTGTATTCCTCCCCAGAGTGTGGAGTACGTTGCAGGAGGACAGCTGAACGACACCCGAGGAGCTTTTCTTGCTCATACCATTTTCATATTGTTTTGTAATCTATTCTGCTGTCTTTTAAATTAAACTTTTACCTTTTTTGAGTGTACATTTAAGATCAGGCGGGTGAATTTTAAATCTCTACCATGGCCTGTCTGTAATTACCCCAGGGCAGACTAATATTAATGTTTTGCACTACTGACAGAAGTAGGCGGAAACTATTTTAGTTATGAAATGGAGCTTGTGCTCTCCCTGAACAATTAGGAATATGACCAGTAACGTAGTGTCCTCTCTTAATGACCATTATTACGTTGACGCGGCGGTGGCTCAGCTGATGGGGGGGGGGGCTGTTAGATCCAGAGAGACTGGAAGCACTTGGGACTACTGCGGCGAATCAGACCTAATGGAGAAAGGCTGTTTTCACTTTCAATTCCACTTGCCTTTTTGCCAGTAGTTGTAAAATCATGAGCAGAACACACGGACGTAACCAGAGTTCAAAAAGGAACAGGTCTATTCTTCTTTTTTTTGTACTAAAACGATTTCCCCTCCCCTCCTTCCTCCTTTGGTAAATGTTTATTAAAGAAATGCCGGATGTATCATCGTCTTTAATTTCATTGATTGCTACTGAAGTTTGCTTTGTCATTGAACATGTCGACGGCATAGTTCACACCACTAGATGGCAGTGTCGGGTCAAACTTCACATGCTCTGTCAGCATTATTCAAACAGACAACTGGGGTGGATCTGGTTCTAGCGGTAGAGTGGGTCGTCAACTAACTAGAGGGTCGGTGGTTCGATTCCTGGCTCCTCCAAAGTGTCCTCTGGCCTGAAGCCTAACTCCTAATTGTGTATGAAGGGTCACTGCGTATATATAAGCACTATAAATGTGTGTGTGAGTGCGACTTGTACCGTAAAGCACTTTGAGAGGTGAAGTGCTGTATAAACACAGTCGATTTAAAGTCCATTACACAGAAACAACAGATCTCAGCCAGCGACTTCACCGGCGTTAAATCTCAACACTTAACCAAACGTACATGATTCAGGAAGGGGGGGGGGGGGGCAGGCTCCCGGAGTTTAGTCAGTTTAATGCAAACAGACGTAATTTTTGCTGCGGCATAAAAACTCAGCCAGACCGGCGTCGCTGAGTCTCAAGGGAGATGGAAGCAAACGTGAAGACAACGTAAAGCACAACGTCTACTGTAGATTCAGCAGTTTAACTGTCAGGGAGAAAAAAAACGATCCAATAAATGAATGTTTCCAGCTTCACAGTTTCTCATAGATCACAAATCGGTCTTCAAGGCTACTGCTATAATTTGTATTCACCCTTTTACACCTTTAAAAATGAGTAGCTCTAAATATTTCCTGTTTGAAATACAGGTTTTTTAAAATGCTATTGCTCGCCTATTTGGATCCGCACCAATTTGTGCACACGTAAATATCAGACCCCCTGAGTGTCAGATGTCAAAGAATCCATAATAAGATTTGAAATTAAAATAGTTCTCGGGTTGAATTGAATCATTATTTAAAGAGCAACACTTCACTCATATTATCCATCTAATTAGTCGTTAGGGGCCTTTCTGTCCTTCAACCCAACAAACTGCATCAGGCGTTGGATTTATAAAGATGCACAAACCAAAGTGGAGCTCCACACATCTGTCTTTGGTCTTAAACCGTCACATCCACGTCTGAATCCGTCACACATCACATTGCTGGTAATGAAAAAGTGATTATCTCAGAGGGGTCCCCGTTCTGCGGAGCTACAGAACGCCGCCGCCACCTTGTCTGTGATTAATTCGCTGTGGATGATGGATTGCCGGAGATTTACAGCAGCTTCAGTGGGACTGGCGGCATCATATTTATACTGTGTGTGATTGATTGAAACAACAGTCGTGGCAGATTTAAGGAGGAGATGAGGCAGGTACGGTATGAAGGAGAGATTTTAACCAAAGTATCAGTTTGGTAGGTTTATTTAAACAGAGCTGTGAAAACACATCCAGAGGCCTGACATTGATTTTGAACATTTCTCGGCACACAGACCCTTCTTCTTTTAGTTTTTGTGGTAACTTGATCAATAAAGACATTAAAACTCACAAGATTTGTTTAGTCCTAATAACCAGGCACGTGCACAGACATTTTGGGGGGCAGGTGCTCAAACCAAAAAAAAAGGGCACCCATCGCCAAAATTATTTATGAAATTAAAAATAATAATAATAAATAAATAAAAACTTACTGATTCTCCCTAATTTGTTTTACTAGTTCATGGCCTGATCCAATATAAAAGAGAGATGCTACCATGAGCTGCTTGCTGCAGTTCCCTGTCCTTCTGCTTTTGGAGTCTCTCTTTTCTTGGCATTATGATGCACATTTTTTTTAAATGAGATAAATCAATGTTGTGCATAATCTCTATACAGCTGACAACACAGTAAACACATTTTTGTTTACTGTTTTCTGACAGAGTTGAAGTATAAGCAGCATTATAATATAATACAATATATACCTCACGTAGCTCAACTTAAGACCTACCTTTCATTTCAATAATTACGATTTTAAATGAAACAAAACTAGTGAACTTGTCTAATTTTTAGAACAGTAAAACTGCCTTTAAATTCTCTCTCTGTCTGTCTGTCTGTCTGTCTGTCTGTCTGTCTGTCTGTCTGTCTGTCTGTCTGTCTGTCTGTCTGTCTGTCTGTCTGTCTGTCTGTCTGTCTGTCTGTCTGTCTGTCTGTCTGCCTGCCTGCCTGCCTGCCTGCCTGTCTGCCTGCCTGCCTGCCTGCCTGCCTGCCTGCCTGCCTGCCTGCCTGTCTGCCTGTCTGCCTGTCTGCCTGTCTGCCTGTCTGTCTGTCTGTCTGTCTGTCTGTCTGTCTGTCTGCCTGCCTGCCTGCCTGCCTGTTTCTCTCTCCCTCTCTCTTCATTAAACATGAAACACGTCAGTAAACAGCTGGAAAGGCTTTGAAATTACGGATTTCGTGAGGTTTTTGTTAGTTTATTTTTTAGGAAAAGTCGGACCAGTTGCGACGTAATGTTTTCAGCGCTAATGTTGTGGTTAATTTGTCACCAAACAACGTCGGGGGATTGCACACACACCGTCATACCTGTTTGTCTGATGCTGCGGGTCAGAGGAGAAGTTGCTGCAGCCGTTTGGCCTCCTTCTCCTCAGCGCTGCATGAGGAGGAGGGAGGGGCCAGCGGGGGCTTGTGAGCGCCGCGGAGCATGTCGAGGCGAAATTCTCACAAGAACTCAAATAAATGCCCCGTCAGACATCAAAACACATCGGGGGGAATTGATGACAGAGAGAGTAAGTTTTATTCTTAAATATTGATGAATGAGGAAAAAATTGTACTCCAGCAGAAGGGCACTTTTCTCATCCAGGGCAAAAGGGCTGGTGCTTGAGCACCACTAGGGGTCTATCTGTACACGTGCCTGCTAATAACTCTACTAATTCTAAACACCAGCCACTATGATAAAACCATGTTGCATCACAGAAGATGGACAAATAACAAGCTATTCTACTACACGAGGAAACCTTAAAGCAACACTATTTAACCATGATCCTCCGCCTCCTGAACCAGAAGAGCTGTGTGGTAACAAATTCACCAAACTCTGTTTAGAATTCCTTATATTTTAAAAGTTTCCTGATGAATATTGGAGATAAACTCTGGTTTTTAACTGATCTAGAGTTCAGCTTCACCCTTCAACCTGCTGGACCTGATTCTGACAGTTGAAGTCAGTTCCACACTTCTCACAGGAGATCGAACGGATCAAACCCACTCACCAAAGTTACATAGAACAGGCGTTCAGGGAGTGAATGAGGAAACAATCTCCATATTCACACTCACTGAACCATCAAACTCATATAAACTGATATTTTAAGATAAAAAAGTTGCATAGTGTTGCTTTAATAATTCAAATCTTTTCATAAGTCTCTGAAAAAGGAGAGAATCAGCGAACTGTTACGTTGCACAAGAGTTGTTGAGCAACCCAACCCGATTGCACTGCCCTGTTGATCCACAGCGTGGCGCTAAAGGACTGGAAAGAAAGCTGGAAATCAGCAGGATCACAATCCATCAACTGGATTTCATAAACCCTGCAAAACTACTGAAAATTATGAGCGAGATATACCTGTCATCTCCGAACCACAGCCTATAAATATGGAGACGTGCACATTAATAATGATGTCTGACGCGTGGAGCTGACTGAATGAATCCATTCCTCCTCCAGCGGATCTCTAACGTGTGGAGGAGCTGGAACAGGCCGGAGGGGCAGCCTCAACTTGTGTCACCTGCCGGCTCCTGTTGAACGTGGAACGTGGCCGATTCCATTCTGATCCACAAGCTTCATCGTACGGGAGCTGATCAGAGACCGGAGCTCGTTAACTCAGGACTGTTCCGAGGCGGCTGCAGGACCAAACTGTTGACAGCGACGGGGGGGAGGAGGAGGGAGGGGAAAATAATTAGGCGTAAAGGATGATTTATAGAAGAATGAATGTGCTGACTTTGAATTAACCTTTGAGATTTTGCAGGGAGCTGAACCGCGATGTGACCCAGCGTGCATCACGCGGCCTCGGGCCATGCTGCTCCTCGAAGAGGTGACTCAGCGGAAGTTCATTCTCTTTAATGGCCGAACCTCCACTCATTTCATATTTGTGTGTATTTTTTTAAAGAGGGCATTTTAAAGATAATGCTTTGTTTACTTTTTGGTTTTGGAGTCGTCCCCTCCTGGGGCTTTGTGCAGACTTTAATTAAAATGTGAAATCTAAAAAATTCCTGACAGTGAAACAATGGCGGCGCGCTCTTCCACATGCGAGCACAGCAAAACTTCCACGGCCTGAGTAATTACTCCTGCTGCAGTTTGAAGGTGGAAAGCCGAGCTTCAACGTGGCCACATTACAGAGAGTTAATCCCTCCTAATGAGTGGGTTCTCCCTTTTCTAAAAGACATTACCTTAGGTGTAGTTTCAGAGAGAGAGAGAGTGATTTACGGGATATTCCCTGGATGAGGAGGGTGAAGCCCTTCGCAGCCGATCAATCACGATGGGGGGGTAAAGGGCAGGTTCTCCGTCCTGGAGATCAGGTCTGTGTGCTCAGCAGCAAGGTGACACTCAGCTCAAAGGTTACGCGACTCTGACCTTTACTGGGCGGTTGTCACACGCGGCGGCGGTGACAGCCGGTGGTTTGCCAAACCATCACACTCTGAAAAGGTCGTTGGGTTAGATCCCCACAGCTGCCATGGGGACTATCGATAGACACACACGAAAACTGCTGATTCACCTGTTAAAGGCCTTTCCGAGGCTTTTCCAACATTTACGTGCTGAAGTTCACGAAAAATGTATAATTCTCACATCATCAATTCAATGTTATTACATAGCTGACATTCTAGTTAACTCTGTTTCCTGTAGAACACAGATCATCTGCAGCAAGTCTATTAGAGGTCCACAACAACAGCCGGAGATACAGCTTTTGTAAATGACGCTCGAAACCTGTGGAACAAAAGAACATGTTAAACATTACTCTATGTTTCAGCCTTTAACCAGATCTCGCACTTGCTCCCACTTCTGTGCTCTTACATTTCTTCAGACTCTTTCTTTTCTTATTTTTATGCATTTTTCATTTCTTTTGCTTTTAAATGTCATTTTAATGCCTTATTATAATTCTTAAAATATGTTCTTTTCTGATTTGGAATGAATGAATATGTCCTGATTCTAGTTTCATTCATCAGAATAACAGCAATCACAATAATACTAATAATAGTTGAGTTGTATCAGATCTGGATCCTGCAGCTCTGGAGTCAGAAGCTGTTTTCTGAGGGATCTGGACTTTCTCCGGAGTTAACGTTGCAGAAGGAGATTCTCTGTTCAAACACGTCACAACAGAATAATCTTACCGAAGGTCACGGTCTCGGTAAGTTATTATAAAAAACGAATCTGCACCAAGCACCACGACCTGCAGGCTTGTTTTAGAATTAGAACATCAGAGCATTAATTCAAAATAAAGTTTGTCCGCATGAAACTTATAAAGAGCAAATAGTTGTGCTTGGACCCACGTTTGCATGTTTGCACTGGAGAGCTGTTTGCGCTGCACGGGAGCATGTGAGGAATATTAATGAACGAGCAGGACGCGCTTGTTTATCTAATGTGTGGGATGTTGTTAAATGCAATCTGCTCATTTATGTTCAGCAGCATATTAGGGCCCAGGGACACAGGGTTGGATTCCAGGAAGAAAAAAACTCTGAGATTCATGTCATAAATTTACAAGAAAAAGATGTCATTACAATCAGATTTGTAGATTAGGAGAAGCTTGTTATTTAAGACGGGAATCACGATATTGTCTGAAGCATCTGCGAGAGACTCCTGTGAAATGGTAGAAAGACATTTCCAGTCAATATAATTAAGAGATTTTCTGAGAGATTTAGCACAAATCTATCACTTTAATCTTGGAAATTCATTTTTTAATTTTAATTGTTTAACTTCTTGAATCAATTTTCACATTATTTGATCAAATATTGCATAAAATATTTGCACATAAAGATGGACGACATGACGCCTTGATCGCCCTCTAGTGGCTGGCTACTGTATTAACCCGGTCTCATCCATGTTAGCGGATGGGACATGGACCAAAGTAAAAAGTCAAAGTTCACATCGAACAAATTTCTTTAGAACTTCTTCTGTCATGTAGTTAGTTCTTATCAGAATGATGTTTGTTGGAGTGTTTCTGTTAAACTTAGATTTATTTAGTTAGTCTGATGCTAGAAAAACATGATGAAACATCATGATTGACAGCTGAGGCTGACTTTGGATTGGTCGAGCATGTGTATGGGCGGGACTTTGATCCCAAGGCTCTACATAGTGATCACTACTTCACAGACTCTGTTTTCTCTTGTGATCTCAATCAAACATGTTTAATACTTTAGCACTTCTATATTGTTTCATGTTTAAGTGAAAGGTTTTGTTTTCCTTTGTCAAACGTAGATATTCTGACATCACGACATCCCAGTGAACAGGAGTCTTTCATAGTTGAGGAGCTGTTTTATCTGAAGATGATTTGTTGTAATACTTGTATCTGCTACTGTATTTACTGTAGGAGGCTCCGGATCAATACAAGGATGCTAAGGACAGAGAGAAGCAGCAGTAACAGTCCTTGTTTTCAATAATCATTATTAAGGATATGGTAAATAATGTTCCTACAGTGGACAGTGGAATGTTGTCGCGTCAATGAATCCTTTGCCTTGTGCCTCACGTCTCAGGAGGAGAGGCAGAACTAGATGATCTGTGACACAGGGTGAAAATGTTTTTATAAAGCAACTTCCTTCACATTACGGCCGTCCAAGCCGTAGCAAAAACAATCTCCACGGCCATTAGCGTAAATTGCACGGGTGAAAAAAAAAACACATAACTGCCTTTCTATAAATGTGGAGAGAAACAGGGAATCAAGCGTGTAATGTGAGAGTTGCAATGCGGAGAGAATTATTGTGGCTCAAATTGAAACGGCATAAAGGGGGGTTGGGTGGGGGGGGTAGGTGGATGCGGAACTGGCAACCACTTTGACGTGCGTAAAGGTCGATAAGTCAATAAGACATCTTGTTTATGATTCGTTGCTTGTTGTGTAGATTAAGCCGTAGCCAAATTCTGCACGGTCAGAGCTCGGCTCTTCTCTTTGCCTTCACATGGCTCTTACAGGATGTGGCAGAGATTCCTCCAGCTCGCGTTCTGCACATCTTGTTCAGCGGTTTGTTTTTTCCAGCAGCTCCAGTTGAAACATACTGTTCCCACGTTTGAATCGTAAGCGTTGTTTCAAAGTGAATATGCCACGGACGAACCACTGACATCTTCCCCAGCAAACAACCTGTCGGAGGAGAGAACATCCAGCTCGCACCCGGGGGCTCGGATTCACCTGCAGGGGAAACTCACCCCACAGACTCTTGAACCTGTAAAGAAATAAAAAGTGTTTGTGTGATGCTGTTTACAACGAGAAAAGGAAACGTGAAATACACCAGCAAACTGTTCAGGGAATATTCCATCATGCTGCTGGAAGGAAATAAATAAAACACACACATATGTTATAATCGTATGTGTCAAGGTGATAATAGAGTTACTGTAAATTCAATCAACGGGTAGAACATGAGGACAAAGAAAGGTGGGAATAAAACATTTCATATTAGGTGGGTTAAATATACATATTTGAGGTGTCAATGAGGAAAGTGTGAATCCACTGAACAGCAGAATAATTCTGTTTAGGGCTGATTCAATCCAGAGAGGTTTAACAAACTAGGCTCCAGCAAAGATAAGAAACTTATTTAGTTTGAGGTCTGATTATGTGTAGTATTGGAAATGTTCTTACTTCTCACCAAGTTATCTTTGAGATCAATTCCATTAATGCAGCACATGTATATTTAATCACTCTTTACTGCCTGAAGAGAGATTTATGCAGAAATAATAATAACCCTGCATGATAATAAGGTTTAATTGTTAAATAGATTTTCTAAATTGAATCAAATAAAAAATACCCAATCTACACTTCCCATAATGCAACACAACTTTGTATTTCCTTTTATATTTCCACTATATGTGTCCTATTGTATTCCCATGAAACTTGAATGGGAGAAGGGAAGATGCAGGAATTCTTTTCATGTTTTCTTAGGGATTATTTAACGTCAGCAACATTTTAAAACTTTGCGTAATTTGGTGCAGCTTGATTACATTGAAGGTCTTGGTGGAGGCATCCACCCGATTGTCATTCTAGTTTTTAAATTGGTTGTTTTTTTTGGGGGGGGGAACGTAGCTGGAGGCTGTGAACACATGTTGAGTAAGTTGACGTGAAAAATGATCTCTGCAGAAATGAAACGCTCTTTTCCTCCGGGACACATTGTTTTTGCGAGACGATCAATTGTTATTTCTTTGGATTTGTAAGAAGAAAAAAAAAGTACACATTTGGTGCTCAAGATTCAAAACACACTCTCTGAAAATGTGAAAGAGAGGTTTTGTTTGTTTGCCATTAGAGAAACGACTGCTACAACCTCATTATGTTTGCCTGTGAATCCTGCAGCAATAATGGCTCGTGAGTTTAGGTCGCTGGTAAACGACTGCCCTCGGGTTGGTCTTTGAAGGTGGACGCTCATGTAAAGCAGAATAATTAGAGAAAGGAGGATATTAGCAGAGGAGGTTTGTGCTTATCACAGCGTCCTGGTTGTTTTTTTAATCATATCCTTGAAGTTACAGAACGTCTGGAAGGTTTCTACCGGGTGCTTTTGGAGTTTTCATTTGAATTAAGTACATCGGGCATAGTGTCAGTTTTTCTACGAGTTTCTGTGTTTGGCTATTAACTGAATATTCTCCTCTGAATCACCAATGTCCTCCTTTGTCTTTGAAACTGTCAAAAGTTATTGGGAGAGCTGAGGCTAGAGGGAGAATCAATGTCTGCCTTTATTTCAAAAGCTGCCTCTTCGATGCTATAACATTATGGTATAATTGGTATAATTAAACAAGTGCGAGATAATGTATCTGTCCGAAAGTTGTAATATCTTCCACTCACGGGTAAAACTCGGAAGCTAACAATGATGTGTTGATATTGTTGTATACTGATTTTTATGATCTGTCTTGGGAATTTGCTCAAAAACTCTTGATTCTTATTATTTACGACAAGAGATTTACTTTCCATCTCACTGGCTTCAGGAAAAATATATCAATATACAAATATAATAGTTTCTAGTGTTTTCTATATATATCATAGCCGTTTATATGCTTATAGAAACTTTAAAAACATTGTATAATAATGGAAATATACAGGATTCTTTGGCAGAACTATTTGCTGCGAGTCTCCTGGATCCCGAACACCTCGAGCTTTGTTGTGTTCACTGTAACGAGCACGAGTCGACCTGTAGCCCGGCCGGCGAGTCCTCCATGACCCTGTGTGGTTTTGTGCTGTAATAGCACTTTGTGTGTGGAGTGCTGAGACGAGGACAAACTGTATGCTTAGTGTTCAGCCCGGTCTCTCGCAGTGTGATTAATGAGCGAGCAGACAGACAACCAGGGCGCATTCTAATCACCCACAAGGACAAAGAGTGATGGAGGGAGACAGAGAGTGTGAAGAAAAACAAGCAGCGTCCTCACTAATGGCCCCAACAGCATGGAATCTACAGGAAATGTACGGGAATGTGTGACGGGGAATCCACACTAATGAGCATTAACATTACACACGACAAACCACACAATTAGCTCATAATCTGCCCTTGGACCGTTCAGTGTAGTTGTCTTCAAATA
Source organism: Limanda limanda (assembly GCF_963576545.1). Classification (NCBI taxonomy): domain Eukaryota; kingdom Metazoa; phylum Chordata; class Actinopteri; order Pleuronectiformes; family Pleuronectidae; genus Limanda; species Limanda limanda. The sequence continues at coordinate 9,083,091 of NC_083655.1, forward strand.
AGCAGATGGGCAGGATGAAGCCACGCTGGAGTCTATAAAACCATAATCAGATACGGCCTTGGTCTGTTCCAGGACAAATCTAACATGATTACCACTCTGTTTGTTTTTAGTTTTTATTTCTATCTGTGACGTGAGGCTGCTCCTCGTGACTCACCTTGGAAATGTTTGTGTGACGAGGTAGGAAAGAACATTTAAGGACATTTACTGCAGAATATTGAGCTGTAATTTAGTATTAATATGTGTCTGAGTGACGAAGCATGTTTACGAACATGTCACGGCCCTGAAATCCTCAATAAAGCTAAAGTGGACTTTGAGTTGAGGGTTTTCCTGTTTTAAGTTTTTGCTTTTCCATCTTTCTTTCATTGTTTATGTAACATCTACACTAAAATAATGATTTTACTTGCTTTAATTTAATTATTTGTCCTCTTTTGGCCAGTGAACAGTTGCTGCTTCATACTTCCAACTGATATTGGAGTTGTCGAACCAAATATTCAACATTCAACTCCAATATTCAAGATTTGTTTTGCTCTCCAGCTCCTGAGAGAAATATGTGTCTGTTAAATGCCTGGACATGTTCACCAGCTGGTGACTAACTGTGTCTGTGCTGCTCGATGCTTGGCAGCTATTTGGTTAATCAGAGATCTTTCACTGAGCACAGCTTCCTGTCGGGGGGGCTTGAAATACGGTGAATAGAAGCAAAAAGCTGATAAACCTAAATCTATAGTGTTGTGGGAAAATGCAGAATTGGCTGATGGGTTATTTAGTTAATTATTATTATTACTTTTTATATATGCAGACTTTTACTGCTGCAGTATTTTCAAATCAGTGCCGCTACACCAGTCAGGTTTGCTTCTATGCATCATTCCCTATCACTATAAACACCAAGAACTGCCATCAATCAAATTTTGCAGAGCCACAGAATTGTCAGTCTGGGCATTTGAACATTTCTTCAAATTAACGTGCACTTTTAGGAACACAGCGACGGCAAAAATGCATCTTTCTTCCAGTCCCTAATTTATTATTATTCATATGTCAGTCACGACCCAGTTAAGGAAAGAGATGAACGCAAAAAGAAAAGCCTGAGTGTGTGAAATCAAGTCAGAGTGTGTTCCCTCTTAGCTGCAGTCAGAAACTCTTATTTCTCAATATTTACTGTGTAGAGTGTTGTTGTGATGAAAGCACTCAAAGGGGCTTGAAATGAAGAGGACAAAAAACTCCAGACCTGCAGGAAATTATCTCATCAAGGACAGAAACACCGACAGTCCAATACGAACGTTTCTAATTGTCTACGTTTGTGGACGTTTACATCTGAGAGAAATCAGTAAGAGCTCAAATGAAAGTGCATTATTCAAGAAGATGCACCAAGTTGTGTCTCCTAATGATTCAAATTCAGTCCTGGGATGTGCTTCTATTATAAAATGCATTTGTCATCATCTGTTTTTTATATCTGAAAAATTGAGACTAATTCAAAGGCTTCTACTCATTCAGTGTTCTCATTCAGAAACATTGAACATCCCCTCTGAGGTTTTTAGTCTTGTTAAAGTGAACAAAGTTTTTCTTTTCTTTTCTTTTCTAGAACACAAGTCTGTTTAGTGTCAACAGGACCCACATGGAGATAAAGGCCTAAACAGCAGGTAAAGAGTAAAGCAGGAGTCCAAACAAAACACAACTCAGGTAGCAAACAGGGACAAAACTGAAATACAGGACCAAAGAAACCAGAGGAGAGAAAACATCAGAGAACAAGGAAGGAACAAGATGAACTGACGAAGACGAGCAGAGGGAGCACAGAGACTAAAAAGACGAGGGAGGGAGGGACAATTGAACACATGCAGACAATCACAGAGGAGCAGTCAACATCAAGTTCAACATCCTGAAATCAGAATCCAAACATCACAACATGACAAACTGAGGTTTCAAACATCACAAACCTAAGAAACCCTTAAACCTACGGCTCGGGAGCTTATTGATGTTTCACCCTAACATACATCTGATGCCTCTTGTTTCACCATGCACTGAAATCAAAGGTGTTAACTCTCCAACGGAGCGAAATCAGATCTGTCGATTGTGACAAAGGTTTATTTAACATCAGCAAAACATTATTATATTTACCGTTATGTAACTCAATATAAGTTACTGCTGTTCTGTGCTAGTGTACCTGTGTCACAGTCACTAGAATACCAGCAGACAGCTGCGGCTGAGGGGCTAATTTTCATATTCATAATTTTGCCGATACCAAAGAGGCAGAGGTGTAAAGTTCCATTCAGGCCATAGTAAGGGCATGAAGGGATTTCTCTCATCATTAAAAAAAACTTTTACTAAAAATGTAAATTTGAGGAGCAGAGATTGGATTTAATAAAAGCCTTTAATTCAAGCCAAGAAACTTTTGTTCCTTCCCAGATTCTGGAATCTCTCCCATCACTCCTGTTTCCTCCTGATGAGAATGGAGTGTCCATGTGTGGGATGTATTGCCAAAAGTCACCATAGATTTAGGTGATGAATCTGCTGTCACTTTGTGCATTAACGCCCTGACCTTTTCTTCCCATTTCAGAAGCAATGTGGCCCAAGCTGGTAAGAAAGATGGATACTCAGAGGATGAAATCTGTCACGACAAAAGAAATTGCGGGGGGGTGACTCTCCGCTGCGGCGATACCACAGCAAATAACTGTGACACGTGAAGCCAGCACGTGTTGTCGCAACACAACTGTAATATACTGAAGTTGGAAAAATGGACCCTAAGTGATCTGGGGGAAGAGGAAGTAGACGTTGGAGAGAGAGAGAGGGAGTGGTAGGATGATGGGATTTCGCAGCAGATGAGAAATCAACTTCTTTCTCCACTTGTGCTCTTTTGTCTGAGTCGTTTCACAATTGATCAGAGCAGAAATGTGGATTGATTACACTGTCACCGCCGCTGTTATCCCATTTACAACGAATGTAATATTAGAATCAGTTTGTTATTTATGCTCTCGATGTGAAGCCATTTGGCTTCGTTGTCACCGTCGATTCATCATCTGTCATCCTCGCTGTCATCAACTGGGAAGAGAATTGAAGATCCGGTCTTTTTCTGAGAAGGATCTGCACGTGAATCAGTTTATGATTTGTTGTTTTTGCATCTGCGTGTATCTTGAAACTCAAAAGAATAAATTATGTGTGGCTTATTTAACAATAAATTGGAAATACACAATAAAACCTGTCATGACTTCATGTAGACATTTTGATTTTGTTTCTCAGAGACTGTAAATAAAGATGGATGACGTGTCAAAGCTTCCTGCTACTGTTTGTAAATTAAGCCATAATATCCTGATATGGGAAGTAACTTAAATGACAGACACCATCTTTGAACAAAATAAATTTATACTTGGACTTTTTAGTTTGGACCATGTCACATTTGCTAACATGGAGGAGGCTTCCCTTCTATAGTAAGATAAATCATTTGAAATAATAATGTTCCGGTCAATTTTGGATACTGAGAAGATGAAGATCCTGTTTGAAACTAATGCTGAACAGATCCAAACAGATTCATTTTGATCTTGATCATATTGCTGCTGATACTCTGGACGACCTGAGAAAATCCAAGAAAGGATTAAACAAAAAAAGAGAAAAGAGAAAAACTCCTTGGATCCTTCCAGTAACTTTGTGGATTTTGATCAGGGAGAAGAAACTTAATCTTGAAATATCCTGTGGATGCACATACATCAGAGATATGGAATCTCTGTGGGCTCCATGCAGAGAAGGATCCTGCTCAGGTAGGCTGCTGCAGCTTCTTATGTTCCTCTTTCTTTTTTCCCACACTGAGCTGCTGCATATGCAAAACCCCGAGGACTTGAACGTGTGAGAGACGGCAGCACGTGCTGCGCTCATCTCTTGGCACCTGAATTCCTCAGCATGAGCATATGTAGGTCGGCGTGGATGCCTGGCTGCAGCCGGCTGAGGGGTGAACTGCATGCTGGGACGGCTGAGGGCTGGGGGAGTGTACCAGCTGGCGTATCCATGGCAGCAGTGATGATAACCGTTGAGAGGTAAGGGGTGTCATCTCTTCCAATGACCTCCGTTTGCCGCGGTGCAGAGCGTGCACCGATGCCAGCGGTCGCCATGGTATCGGGCGGGAAACTTCCCCCCCGTCGAGCTAACAGCCGGAGGGGAGGAACTGCTTGGCTGAGGAGTCGCTGGGAACCATCAACCAGAACACACCGCGTCAGGCTGCCTAAACCAGATATGACACATGCCTCATTCGCTTACGCCAGTTCATGACAAGTGATCAGGCAGTCTCATGACTCATGCATGGCCGCGGCGGCTCATGCACACGTTTAAGTACATCTCCATCTACAGCAGCTCCGTGTCATCATTTCCCATTTAAAACTGTGCTAACTTAGTTTGTCAGTCGACTTTACCTCCAAGTGAAGGAGCGTCAGACTCCAGGAATAGACCCGTCCATGTCACCGACAGTATGTGGGAAATGCATGAGCTGTGACCTGGAATTTCAAATGTGATCTTATAAACTGCAATTCATATTTGATGGGGTAATAGAACATGAATTTTTCACTCGGGCACAGGGGGAGTGCGAGGGGGGGGGTCCGCATGGATTGAATTTGTTGCCGCATTTCACATTTAGTTTTCAAGGCTCAGTGGCACACACAAACACACACACACACATATGTGTACACACACACACACACACACACACACAGGTGTGCACAAACACACACACACACACAGATGTACACACACACACACACACACACGCTCATGCCTAGTGGCGATGTGGCTCATACTCGCTGTATAAGCATCTTCTCTCCCCATTAAAGGGATAGTTTGACATTTTGGGAATTACACTCAACTGACTCTCTTGCGAGGAGTTGGATGAGGAGACTGATAAAAGTCTAATGTCTCTCTCTCAGCAAATAAGAAGCCTGAGTCAGCAGCTTGGCTTAGCCTGCAGAGAGGATGGGTGTTGAGGTAAAAACAATAAGCCTACCTGCACTTAAATCTGGCTTATGTGTCATAAAATTAAAGATGCACATGGCGCTGAGGAGCTGGAAAATAGCAGCAGAAGATAAAGTTCTTCTCTGAGGGGGTTTCCCTTTGTTTGAGGTTTGTATCTTCAGTTGTTTCATGGCGCCATTAAGTGTGTCTGGAAATCATACATGTGTATAAAGATCAGCGTGAATCCACTTCCTCTCGTTGCAAAAAAATTATACCACACTATCCTGGATATGGGCGCCACCATCTTGCGAGGGTCGATCTAGCGAGTCAGTCTCAGCTGTCAATCATGTGTTGCCTTGTTTTTACATCATCAAATAACAAATGAAAACCAGAAGGAGCATCAGTACGATAAGAACTATGGAAAAAATGACAGAATCCATCTTTCAGAATTATGTTTTTGACGTTTTCTTTGAGGTTTTTAGTTTGGTCCATGTCTACTAACACGGAGGAGGCTGTGGTTAGGAGCTATACTACAGCCCGCCACCAGGGGGACGCTTTGGCTTCACTTTTGAGGAGCCATCATGCCGTGGTATCAATCTTACTAACTCTGCGAATACGAACATTTCCCAAGATATCAAACCATCCCTCTCCTGTCACACAATACAACACAGTGACCCTATGAATCCTGCTATTCTCTGACAGACCTTCCATTTTGCATTATCTCCTGTCGCCGTGGTGATAGATCTTTAAGAAGCACAGGTTACCGAGGACAGAGCATTTGTTCTCAGATATGAGTCTGTGAAGGGAAGAAGAGCCAGAGATTGTCTTCTCTGTGAGGAAGCTGTGCTGAAGTGGTTTCATAAAAAGAAATATTTATACCCGGGCTGCTTATCACCCAGCAAATGTCGAGAAGTATTAATATGTAACATCCTGCAGGGCTCTCCGAGACACTTGCCACGGCTCCGGAGAGGGAGAGAGGCCGGTGTTATCCAGGCTTGGCAGTGTGACTCTGTGATGCTATCAGCCGCACTGACTGGATTCCATTAGGCAATGCCCACATCTATGTCTACTGAACATATTGGCTCACACTGCAGGAGGGGGGGGGGGCGCAGCGAGCGATAGGCCTGCAGCTCTGACACATGAGCTATCATCCACCATCCAGGAAGGCATATCAGCGCATGCACATTAGTTTAGTGCAGACCTGATGCTGCACTGCAAAGATTATAGGAAGTCTCCCTCTCTCTCTCTCTCCTTCACATACAGGAAATCATACTTTGGTGTAGAAAGCAGCATTTACCATGATGGAAATATTATTTTTTAGATTCTTTCCCTGTTTTTACACTCTCAATAATAGGATGAGCCCCCCAGTCCCCCCCAACCCCTCCCTTTGTATACACACAGATCTGCTGATTTAAGCAGCAGATTTGCATTGCAAAGACAGTAATAGAAAAAATTCCAAAAACAGAGGGGAATAATGAGACAGCAGATAAAGGATAAGTAATGAGAGGCAGTTCCCTATTAAACGCAGTGGTCCTTGGAGGTCGGGGGTGTGCGTTGGACGGTGCTAAGCTTTTCATCTGCATCATTCCGTTGTTTTTAATGAGCACCAAACTCAGATTCATCAACAATTCAAATAGAGAATCAATGGGTTCATATGAATTCCAGTCGCCTGTTACGGGCTCGATGAATATTAACAAATCTTCCGAGGTAAGATGTATTATTGATATTGCACATCATTCACTTTCTAAATCCAACATCAATTTGGAGGTTCTTGACATAAAAATGTACATTTGACATGTTGGAAAATACGTTAAGTAGAATGTGAATACCATTTGTTCCTGTTAAGTATAAAGCTAAAGCCAATATCCTGTTAGCTTGGCCACGCAACCCAATATAAAATGTATTAAGAAATGAAAACTAGGTATGAAAAGAACAAGTTTTAAGATCCTTGGTGTTGTGTGCTATATTACTAGGAGCAGCGACTTCTTCATAAGCGACAATATGCTGTTTTTGTAGAGTCTCAAATGATCCTGACCCGCAGGAGGATGCTGGAGAACCTGAAGAAACCTGATACAGACGGAGGGAGAACACACAACACAGAACTGGACGACCATCAGGTTCAACCTTCTTTCCACCAGGCAGCGGAGCTAAACACTACATCACCGTGCGCTCTGGACAAATGCAGCGCTGACACAAAACTTTCAGCACAAAGTAAATCCTCTGCAGCGGCACGGAGCTTCTCTTTGTGTCATCACTTGAGCCGCCACCTCTCTGTCTGGGTTTTCTCCCCTCGCTTCTCTCTCTCTCTCTCTCTCTCTTAAAGTCTGCTTTGTTGTGGACGTGGGTGTTCATTCATTTTCTTCCGCGGGAGCTTACAAGCTCAGGCTTGAGTTCACAGTTCTCCCACAGCTCAGACAAACACACTGTGTAGCCTGGTAGGATTATCTACAGAGGCAACAAGCTTTGGAGACCTTGCCAAACAAAACCCTAATTACGCCAAATGCACTGTGCTCCTCTCGCAAACATGGTGTCCACGAAATGTTCCAACCCGAGCCACTGGGCTCTGTGAACCGTGGTGGAAACAGATATGAATCTCAGAAGAATTATTTTAGATTAATCCACGAGCTTTTCACGAGAACACAATTCGAAAGATTACAATAGCTTGCAATTGAAAACTAAATGAGATATGAAAATATTCCTTTTCTGTTAACTTATTTTTGTTTCTGTTTCTGTTTAGAAATCAATAAATGTTCATGGGACTAATGTGTAAGCCCTAAAAATCAGGTGGAAACATTTAGTCAACAGCTTAATGTGACCTTGACCTTTGACCACTGACAAATCTAACAATTTAATCAATTTTCACCTAATTAGCCAAATAAGGGTTTTGTGATGTTGTGGCGTGCACTCATGGGTGTGTCCTCTCACCCAGTGGGTTGATGGGAAATGTAAAGGCTGAAGCTATATATACTTCCCGTATGGGGAACATGTGCTGGTTCTTCCTGTCTACTTAATAAACAACAGTAAGCAGTACCTGCGTCTCTGCCTTTCCTTGTCCTGCCACATTGGTGACCCCGTTTTTTGGACATGTTCGAGGTAGAGGAGGATTGTGTCCCTTCCTCATCGGGAGAAGACGTGTTTTCTTCCCCGGCTCCCGTGGACCGTGTTTCCACAACGACCATGGCGCAGCAGCTTCCGCGAGCGACCAGCTCCGCGGGGCACGTTAAACTGCCGGAGTTTTGGCAGAACGACCCCGCGCCGTGGTTTCAGCACATCGAGGCTCTCTTCCATCTGCGAGGAGTAACGGCAGACGACTCCAGGTATTTTTTGGTGGTCGCGGCTTTGGACCAGCAATCCACCTGGCGCGTGATGCAGCTCCTGCGAGCCCCGCCGCTGCGAGGAAAGTACACCGCCATCAAGCAGCTTCTCCTCCGGCGCTACAGCTTGTCAGCCGCGGAGAGAGCGGACAAGCTACTGTCGCTTCCCGGTTTGGGTGATGGTTCGGCAGTGGACCTGATGGACGAGATGCTGTCGTTGCTGGGCTACGAGGATGAGGGTTTCCTGTTCCCGCACATCTTTCTGCGCCAGCTCCCGCTGCAGGTGCGCGCAGCCCTCGCCAACTCTTCCTGTTTGGCGGCCGGCGACTTCCGTGGATTAGCTGAGGAGGCGGACCGGATCCTGCTGACTTCGAGGAACGTCTCCGTGCAGAGTGTGGCCGTGGAGTCCTCCCAGTCGACGTTGGAGAACGAGGTTCCGGCAGTGACGGCTGCAGTCTCCACCCGCACACAGCGCGGCCAGCTGTGTTTCTTCCATCAGCGCTTCGGCAGCAAGGCGCGCCGCTGCGTTCCTCCGTGCGCGTTCGAGGCACTGTGAAACGGAAGAGCCGGCGCTCGGTAGCAGCCGTGGGCGCTGGTGATCAAGAGGAGCTGCTGTTCGTTCGTGACTCCATATCAGGTAATCACTTCCTGGTGGACTCCGGCTCGCAGAAGAGCCTTCTCCCTCCTGCAGCTACGGACCTCTCGGCCCGTGGCAGTGGTCCGCGTCTGACAGCGGCTAACGGTTCGGCTATAGAGACGTTTGGTACCAAGTCTGTGACTGTGTGTTTCAATGGACGCAAATTTCTGTGTGATTTTGTTGTAGCCTCCATTACGGTTCCTATTATCGGAGCAGATTTTCTGTGCACTAATGGGTTGTTAGTGGATGTAACTAATCGCAGGCTCATTGATGCTGTGTCTTTTGCGTCTTTTCCGTGTCAGTCAGGGGGACCCGGGCCGTTAACACACGCTAATTTCGCGGCGTCAAAGGATGTCTTCCAGCGCTTACTGGCGGAATTTCCTTCGCTGACAACGCCCGCATTTTCTGCCGCGGTTACTAAACACGGCGTGGAACATTTCATTCCCACTGCGGGTGCGCCCGTTTTCGCACGTTCGCGTCGCCTCGACACCGTGAAGTTGGCCACCGCGAAGGAGGAGTTTGCTACCATGGAGCGTTTGGGGATCGTTAGGCGGTCCAACAGCCCGTGGGCTTCACCGCTCCACATGGTGCCCAAGGCGGACGGTTCTTGGCGGCCGTGCGGCGACTTCTGCGTTTAAATAACATTACGGCCCATGACCGTTACCCAATTCCGCATGTTCAGGATTTTTCGATTCGTCTGGCGGGCATGACAATTTTTTCTAAAATCGATTTGGTGCGAGGTTATCATCAGGTGCCTGTGCGGGCAGAGGACGTGCCCAAGACTGCTGTCATTACACCGTTTGGGCTTTTCGAGTTCCTGCGAATGCCGTTCGGCCTTAAAGGCGCAGCGCAGACGTTTCAGCGATTGATGGACTCGGTGCTACGTGACCTCGCGTTTGTTTTCGTCTATTTGGACGACATCTTGGTGGCCAGCCCGTCGGCTGATGAGCATTTGTCGCACCTTAGGCAGGTTTTCCAGCGCCTTGATGGGCATGGTCTCATTGTCAACACAGCCAAGTGCCAGTTTGGGCTGTCTGTCATAGACTTTTTGGGCCATCGCATTTCGTCGCAGGGTGCGGTTCCTTTGCCCTCGAAGGTGCATGCAGTTGCGGATTTTCCCCGTCCGGTCTCGGTCAGGTCGCTACAGGAGTTTTTGGGCATGGTAAACTTTTACAATCGTTTCTTGCCTCGTGCGGCCCAACTCCTGCAACCATTGTATGGTGCTTTGAAGCTTAAGAAAGCCAAGGACCAGGTTGACTGGACCCCTGTGAGGATCCAGGCTTTTGAGGGGGCTAAGGCTGCCCTGGCTAACGCGGCGCTTCTGGCGCACCCCGCGTCTCGGGCGCCCATCGCCCTCACGACCGATGCTTCAGATGTGGCTGTTGGTGCAGTTGTTGAACAGCGTGTTGCAGGTGCGTGGCAGCCCCTTGCATTTTTTAGCCGCGGTTTGCGAGACAGTGAGCGAAAATACAGTGTGTTTGACCGGGAACTGTTAGCGTTGTACCTGGCTACGCGTCATTTCCGTTTCCTGCTGGAAGGCCGCCCTTTCACAGCCTATGTTGACCACAAACCATTGACGTTTGCTATGGCGAAGGTGACAGAGCCATGGTCTGCTCGCCAGCAGCGCCATCTAGCGGCGATCTCCGAATTCACAACGGACATCCAACATGTGGCGGGTAAAGCGAACCCGGTTGCAGACTGCCTGTCGCGGGTGCTGGTGTGCCCTGTGCATCTTGGGGTTGATTTTTCCGCTCTGGCTGCCGATCAACCTGGGGACCCGGGTATCGTTGCACTGAGAGCTGCGAGTACCGGTCTGAAGCTGGAGGAGGCAGTTGTGCAAAATGGTGGGCCTGCCCTCCTTTGCGACGTCTCCACGGGCCGCCCCCGGCCGGTGGTGCCGGTTGCTTGGCGCCGTCGGGTCTTTGATATGGTGCACTCTCTTTCTCATCCGGGTGTCCGGGCGTCGGTGAAGTTGGTGTCTTCGAAGTTTGTGTGGCCTGGCCTTCGCAAAGAGGTCAAGGAGTGGGCGGCCACGTGTGTGGCGTGTCAGCGCGCTAAAGTTCACCAGCACACTAGGGCGCCCCTCGAGCCATTTTTGATTCCAGCCAGGCGTTTTGATCATGTGCATATCGACCTTGTGGGGCCTCTTCCCCCTTCCCAGGGTTTTACACATCTCCTTACCATGGTAGATCGGACCACTAGGTGGCCAGAGGCGGTTCCTCTGTCTTCCACGACATCTGCGGACGTGGCACGCGCTTTTCTTTCAGCTTGGGTCTCACGTTTTGGTGCACCGTCTGATATCACCTCTGACAGAGGCCCGCAGTTCATTTCGGAGCTCTGGTCAGCGCTAGCAAAGTCTTTGGGCACACAGGTTCACCGTACCACTGCCTACCACCCCCAGGCTAACGGTTTGTGTGAACGTTTTCACCGGTCGCTTAAGGCGTCATTGCGGGCTGCGCTCTCAGATGCAAACTGGTTGGATCGGTTGCCGTGGGTGATGCTCGGGTTGCGCTCGGCTCCTAAGGCTGACCTGGATGCCTCGCCTGCGGAGTTGGTACTCGGTCGGCCGCTCCGCGTCCCAGGGGAGTTTCTGCCTCAAAGCTCGGCCCCCTTTCCGCGTCCTGCGTCACAGGCCCCTTGTGCACCGGTGCCCGTGCATCATTTTTCTCCTCGGTCTTTCGTGCCAACGGATCTCGCGACCGCTCGGTTTGTTTTCGTGCGTCACGATGCTCACCGGTTTCCCCTCCAGCCCCCGTATGACGGCCCGTTTAGGGTGTTAGAGGCGGGTTCTAAAAGTTTCATTCTGGACATGGGCGGGCGCAGGGAGCGTGTTTCGTTAGACAGACTTAAGCCAGCTCATCTGTTGGCCGGCGAAGAGGTGCTACCGGCCCGGGTTCCCCGTCGTGGTCGCCCCCCTTCTAAGACCCCTGTGTTGTTTTCTCCAGTTGTGCCTCCTGATCCTGTGCCTGTTGTAAATGATGTCCCTTCTGCTTGTTCCACCCCTGCGTTTGCGGACGGGGATCGGCGTAGCCGTTATGGTCGCCTCGTTAAACCCCCTGAGAGGTACTGACTTTTGTCCCATTTTGTATTTTTCCCTCTGGGTGTTCGGGGGGGGGGCTGTGTGGCGTGCACTCATGGGTGTGTCCTCTCACCCAGTGGGTTGATGGGAAATGTAAAGGCTGAAGCTATATATACTTCCCGTATGGGGAACATGTGCTGGTTCTTCCTGTCTACTTAATAAACAACAGTAAGCAGTACCTGCGTCTCTGCCTTTCCTTGTCCTGCCACAATGTCACAGCAATCTTGACTTTCGACCTTTAAACTGACTTGTTTAAGTGTACATCACAAATTCCAATATTCAATTGGTCTAAAACGAGTGTGAATGTACGTCCCAACTTCAAGGACAACCCTCCTATTGTTTCTGAATGTTATATTAAACAGGAGACATGTGGTCAATAATGTTTACGAGAGCAATAAACGGTTTGAACACAGTTTTCAATATTCACGATACATAACACACTTTCGATTAAATGTGACCTATAACAATGGGGCAGTAAATTGCCACAGAAGCTGCGGGTGAAATGAACATAGTCACACAAAGGAGGGAACATCTCATTCAGGGAGGAGAGACTTTTTCCAGAGTACACATTGTGCCCTTGAGCAGTGAAACTCTGCCGCAGCCGGGGCTCAGTGGTTAGAGCAGGTAGCTTTTCCTGTTCTCTCCCCAGACCTGCATGGAGATCTGGCAAAATCTGGCAGATAAAACAGTGGTGGCACCGAGACAGGAGCCGTGGGCCTGTAGAAAGAACGCTGGGAAATATTCCATGCTCGGATGAAGGTTAAAATGTGAGGTTGTCTATATCTACACCACTGAATATCATCGTTTTAATAATAGGTGCAGAGAAACATTTCACATAGACACTTATTGGGAGAACTTGTTCTAATTGTTGGCCAAAAAATACATGTGCAGTCTATTTTAATTGTGTCATTTTGAAAAAGTGGATGCTTTGATTATCGTTATTCTGAATTTTCTGTGATTTATGATTTGAGTTTGTTACGAAGCTTTGAAAATCTTATATAATATCTTAAATATATCCACAGCAGCCTGATTCTCGCTGATATTAAACTGTGGTGCATTGTGAGTTCATGGCCTCGGATGTTTCAGATAATAATAAAACCTCAGTGGTGTATTAAATACAATCCTCCATATTCAGAAGAATAACTTAGCCTGTGGAGTTTTTTATCACTTGCAGCAATTTAAAGTAAAGTAGGATGTGTGTGTTTGTCCTTGATGCACATTCCTACAGAACGCACACGGGGACGCAATGTACCGTAACAGGTAAAACTGCAGTAAAACAGGAGGAGGAGGAAGAAAGCTGTAACCTCAAACAAACCCAAAACAAAAACATAGCACATGTTTTATGAGGTGGAAAAGCACTCAATTTGTTTGCCTGGGTTCGATGCACTCGTTTGTGTTTCGGTGGGAAACTCTGCAAACAAAACGCTGTTTACGTACAATGATTAAGTGGATTCAATTTTGGTGCAACTTCAGTTTACCTTTTACTCTCTTTGCCCTCAGTGCGTAGCCTTTGGTGTTCGACCCCCGATGGAGCACCCACTGACACTCGGCTCCTTCCTTATCTCTCATTAGGGACGGTTTCACTCAGGTCCTCAGGCAGCCGAGCACATCAGCCGCTGACAGCTGGGAGGAAGGTAACCTCCGTCAGTCTGGTGGCCTCTGTGAGAGCAGCAGGAGTCTGGTGGTGATATGTTATCCAACAGCAGCACATTGGCTAAATCACATGGTTTGTCTTGCGTGTCCTTTTCCTTTCAACTGTCAGGAAACATGGACGTTGCTTATCCGACATCAGCTGCTGGTTGGAAAAGATACTGAAGTTCAGCGCTGTTTCAAATATTTGCATTTCCAGCTAACTAGGTTATGATCGAACCTTATTTCCTACCTAGAAAATCGTATCATTAACCGATTACATCAGTTTGTGTGTAGAGCTTATTTATTTCCACATCTTCTACTGAAATGATCTACTCTCTAACATCCCTCTTATGAAATTAAATGCAATCGAGCTAGCTAATTCTTCAGTGGCTTCAATTTACGTCTTAAGTCTTTATCCAGTTGTTTAATGCCCACGTACAAGATTCCTTATTTAAGATTTGACAGCACGTAGAACTAATGTTAGTGCAATTTGTGAGCTAGCTAATGAAATCTGCAGCCAACAATAAATCCAGCCCGAGAACTTGCTTTTGTTTACATCTGAATCAAAGACGCTGTTGTGTTTAAAGTCCTGGAGGGGAAAGAACAACAGTGTTGGCGACATTAACGAACGGGAGCGTAGCTGAAGATGAGCTAGCTGCTATGAGAGCGTGTAAGTGTATGAAAATGAAGCGCTGCTATAAAAATAATACATGTGGTCAGAGGAAGGTTAGTGAAAAGATATATTGAGGATTACAGCTGCTCCACCTATAAAATGATGTATTCAGAGCAGAGAAGGAGAGATAGTGGGGAAAATACTATTATGTTTAAGTGTGTGTGTGTGGAATTCCATTAATTCTTCAAGCCTTATAAGATGCACTGATGCAGGAACAAAAACGATCAATAATACATAACTGTAACCCTCCATTGATTGACTGGTGAAGTTTCCCCCTCTCAGAAGTTTCTTGTTTTGAACACGGCCGAGTGGAGAAACTGTCCAGTCATCCAGGAAATAAGAGAGCAGCCATGTGATTTAGAGAGAGGAGTCCCTGTCATGCATCCCGCATCCACCTGAGACGAAGATCATTCTCGCTGCTCAGCGGCCCGGTGACGGATAGACACACTTCTTTTATTGCTTTTTCTGCCCTTTGATCATCCCTTTGTGGACACACCATTTCATGTTCTATCTCCGCTGCTGCACCGCTATTTGCTGAGAATTATATTGTTTGCCTAGAGACCTGCGGTTTCAGGAGGTAACTTTGGGGGAAAGTTTGGCCGTTTTCTCCGGTGAGCGTGAGAGGAAGAGGAAGAGGAAGAGGAAGAAATCGTGGCTCTGGTTGACTAACTGAAAACACCTCATGGCCTTGGTGTTTATCGGCAGGCCCTTCACAGAGATGCACTCCACGCACACACTCACACGAGCCGCACTAACACGCCTACTCCTATTGAGCTTTGCTTGGTAAAGAGCATCCAACAGTAATTCAAGGCCGTGCGCGCCCGACCCATATTGATCCCGGTGGACAGGGCATGAAGAACATCCACAAATCAGAGCAGAGGTGTTAAATTGCCTCTCCCGTGAGATAAATCACCGGCGCACCGGAGCACACGTCTCCTCCGCCGCGTCCCGGCCCCGTGTCGTGTCATGTGTGTTAATGCTGTGCCATGTCCGGCAAACACACCTAATAACTGTGACATGTGCAATGCTGGTAAAAGCAATGTTATAGGATTCCGAGGGTATAATTGATTTCATAGACGCTCAAACCTTCAACTGCAATTTCAATTTTAACAGTTATCGGAGAAATATAAGAAACTATAATCTTTGCACTTTCTAAATGGGAGCATGTGTTTGATTATCGGTGCATGCAGGGTTCTATGGACCTTTGGCACTCGACCAAACGTCCTTATCTGATTTGCAGAGTAGTTGAGGTCGTCTGATTAAATAAACTTAACAGTAATTCATTTAGATAATTAAATGAAACACTGCTTTAATGCTGATGTGTAGTTTTAAATACAATACAGTGCAAAAGGTTGTTTTTAATGCGATGTTTATCCTCTTTTTCCATCGCACAATCCCATCAGGGAGGCATCTGATTGGTCCCAGTGTAATTCTGCAGCCTGGCAACGACCCCAGACGTGCAGCCAAAGTCATGAAGACCTTCCTTCAGGAGTCCTGCAACAGATGGTGAGGCCCCTGTAGAGCACAGATCTCACACCATGGAGTCAGTGTGTGATCATAGGAGGAGAGAACACTGAGAGAGTGAATCCACAGAAGAGTTGTGGATCTCTGAGATACTAACGACAACCTACTTTGAAAAGTACTTTGATAACTAAAGTGTAACGTGTAGGACTTGTGCTCTTGAAGAAAAATGCCTTTAAAGAAACAAACCATCTCCATACCTTTAAATAAACCTCTGAATATACATTTCTAACAGGGACAAGGATCATAGCTTCACTGACTTCCACTGACACAAACCCTCCAGCTATTCAGAGACAAGTATCCTCCCTGGCCGTGATACCAAGGACACAATCGTCTCTTATTATGACGTGTAATTAATACATTTCTGGATTGTGACAGTAGCACGAACACGTCATTTACAACTATGTGCTTCTCTTCTAATGCGCTGAATGTTAATGTGTGTGACACATCACTGCGTGTGGAAGCGTGAAATCCTCCAACACACAGCGTCTCTCGATTCCTCACCAGGAGTTTTTCTCTTCACCTCTAGCAAAGCTCATTTCACTGGAAAATTGGCTGTACCACTCCACTCCCCACACCCCCAACATTCTCTCCGCCTGCCTCTCTAAAGTCAGCCATTATTGTAGTGCCTTAAGCGCTAATCCAATTAGCTATAGGAGGCAAATGGAGCTATCTCTCATTTTAGCTTGTCACCTGCGCAGGGGGCGAAAGGAGGGGAGGCGACGGGTTTTTATGTGGATTGCGACTCGGGGGGGGGGAATGTGTGATACCCATAGCATGCAGAACATTTTCACGCCTGCAGATAAAGAGGCCTGACGTTAAATTGAGCCATCAACAGAAAATGACTTGGCAGTTGGATCAGGGAGGAAGGTGCAGTAAAAAAATAAGGAAATCACAAAAACATGGCTCCACCAGCTCATTTCTTTCCACAAACAACTGTTTGCTCAGGGCGTGAATTTTCGCAGTCACCCTTCAAACTTCACTGCCTGGTGATTAAACCTCAACATTTCACCGACTTGTTCTGACCCTGGACCGTGGCCTCAGGTGGACGGGCAGATTCATGGTCCGTGTCGATCCATTAGACACTGTAAACATATCTTCAGCTTAAAAGCACTTGCCCCGGGTCGCCCGTGGCAGCAGCCATATTTCTCAGACTTCTTCACTTAAAGCCAGATGGTGTCGGCGCTCGCACCGTCCCCGGGAAAACAGCGTGGGTGGAGAATTCACAATACACCTGCAGCAATGATTTTTTAAAAACCAGCGAGAGCGAACGGGCTCACCAGCACTTTACAGTTTGGAGGCTTACTGAAAAACAACTGTCTTAAATCATTTAAGTGTCAGTGTGTGTGTTTGAGTTTATTGCGGCATAAATCAGCTTCTGCTGCGAGTTGTGACCACATCAGTCGAGAGGAGAAGATGAGAAACTTCACGATGTTCTTTTGCTTTTAGTGAATCGTCCTCCACCTCTGAAGTCTTAACGTTGGCTTGTCTTCTCAAGTAAGACATTATATGAATCTCTGATCAGGACAAGCTTGGTTTGTCTTTACAATAGAAATACAAACAAGGTTCTGACTGTTTTATTCTTTACTGGATTTCTCGCGGTTTGCCGTGGCTGCCATTTTCTTTTTGATTTTTGCCGCTGCCCGTGCTAAATGCAACATTTCCAAGGTGACATCCCTGATTTATTTTTAAGTCCAAAATTTACCCTGGTGCCGTTTGCGTGCTGCACTTTGCCTGTTTGTTCATGAAGGGCTGGCTCAACATTCGGACTGTCACCACGATCCTCATGTAGCAGCGACAGACCTTGCCTGTAGTGCCGCCTGCCATTCTGACACCCGGTGCCCTGTCATGACGACAGCTCTGCCTCTTGCCCTCTCTGAGCTGTTGTAACAGTAAATAGCTGGTGGTGGATTGAAACATGATGAAACAGACACAGAGAGCAGAACCTGCTGGCACAAGGCTGCACTGCTCTACAGAGGTCGGATGAGGGGGAACTGTTCACTCAATATTCAATCTAACACTTTGCAATCTCAGACACAAATTAGCTTCTGGGGGCAACGGACAATGTTTTTTTATGCTTCTGGGGTAGACTTTGGTAAACTCTCTCCCCAGACAAAACAGTGACACTTTATGTAGGTGTCCAGGCGACATTTTGGCCAATCTCTGCCTCTTTTGCTTCCCACTCAAACTGTTTATCTGCGGGCTACCAAAGCCTCCTGAAACCTGATTGGTCAAAGCAGACGCAAAAACCAGACAGCTTCTGGGCCCAAAGTCTTGACCCTCACTGCAGAACCTGTAAATTTATCAAGATTATACATTTTGTGAAATAATGTCTATTGTATCGAATTATGATGGAATACTTACCTCCCTTTTTTATTTTAAAGATTTCGTTTTTTCCACATTATTAGTTAGAAACAACATTCGAATGTTCTGTGAAACAAAAAACACCTGTTTGATAATATGTGACAACAAAAATATGGCTACGAACTTACCCTGACTTTGCATTAATGACAACAGCAGAAATAAACACGTGTGAGTCATGAGTGACTTATCAAAAGCTGCTCTCACAAAGTGCAGAAGATGTTACCCCAGAGTTTCTCAACAAGGAGCCTTGTCAACCTTTTCACTTTGGAGAAAGCTTCCGAACGCTTCCTGTTTCATTCTGTGACATTTTCTGTTGTGTGAAGGAGAGGAAAGACTCACCAGCTGCAGGACAAACTCCAATCTCCATGCTGCTGACGTACTCAGGGGGAGAGGTGATGAAACAGAACAGGCTAATTGAGACAAAGTCCACCCCCTGCCTGCACGAGCTGCCATTCTCTTGACTGACGACACTTAATGTTGGTAATTACAGAGCTGGAGAGCACCAGTCTCTCTCGTGCTAATGTGCAATCACAGGTTTGAGAAACTTCCCGTATCTGGTGCACATGAGACTCGTTGTAGATATCACTGTCGAGATCGCCGTGTTCCCGAAGCCTGCCTACAATCACTCATTTCTTCCCCTGCTGTTTTTTTGATTGTACCTCACTGAAAACAATTTAAAAGAATCAAACCACTCTCACTCCACAGAAGGAATGCGCAGACACAGCGAACAAATCTACAAAACACTTGCATATACTCCAACAGAAGCACCTGGAATATGAATCTAATTCTTCTGTGATGAGCGTACACAAAGAAATGGCTCTCAATATTTGATAGCAGTCTCACAAAGTATGACTCTTGCAGCCATAGGTACACAAACCATGTCAGCAGGGCTCACTAAATTATTAAGAAGGAGCTGAATGGTTGTGTGACATTGATTAAGGTTCATTTGTTCAGTCGTTATTGGAGCATTTAACGGGTTTCACTCGCTTTTCTCACTTTTACGCAACATGCAACATTAGTTGTTTATTCAGGAGCCACAAATCAAATACTCCGAGCTGTGATCAATGCAGAAGCCTTACGGGAATAACAGCGTAAAAATGTTTACGAGGTTTCGTATGCAGCGAGGCGCGGCTTATTGGGGGGGGGGGATGGATCCCAAGAGCTCCCTAAACATTCACTGCTGTTTTGTTGAGCATGTTATCCTGGGATTTCCACTAATGCCTGCCCTTTGTTAGGCAAGCTCACCAACAGTGTAGCCCTCTACAGTGAAAATCCATCACCCTGTTCAGCCCTGGTATTAACATGCGGCCTCTGGTGAGCTGACAACAGGTGGTCAGCTCTGAGTGCAGGTGTGAACGAGTCCAACTGAGAATTCAGGATGTCAGGACTTTCTTTTAGTAGCGAACACAAACGCGTCCTCGCCCACTCAGCTGACGTCCTCTGACACGCTATTTGTGGCCACGACCACAATATTAACACTGAGCACCGCATATTGATTTTCTATTTGTTTAAATCCCATTTTCATCGTCGACCTGTGATTCACTCGCCCCTCGTTGCCCTGCTCTCCTCTCTCACACCCACACACTGACAGTGGACATGTCACAGGCAGACTCAGTAAAACCAACATCATTTGGTCTTCATGAACAGAAATGATGTGCATTTGCATATAGAGCGGGGGGGGGGGTGTAATATCCAATCACAAGTGGTCACTCTAGTAGACGCTTTCTAATGCCAGGTGTGAACTGATATGGTAAAAATTAGGGCCGTATGACTTCTTCAACATTTATCTATATTCTCAACTGTAGGATAGAAGTTGTGTTTGTTCTAATGTCACAGAAAATGACCGGGATATGTTTGTGTCCATTTCAAAAGTTATGACAAACATCTAGTCTGGCACATTTATTATCTAACAGAATACTACCGAGAGTGTGCGTGAGAGGAACATGCTTGTTCACCTAATCTTGGAAAATGATCAACAACCATGAGATTTACTGGGAGTTTTACACTTGGGTTAAAACATGATGCAATGAAAGCATTTATTACAACACTTTGGGACCTAACATTAAGCCTTGAGGTACACTGCTCAAAAAAATTAAAGGAACACTTTTTTATCAGGGTATGGCATGAATTCAATTGCACTTTTTTGATAATTATCTGGTCAGTTAAGTAGCAGAGGGGGTTGTTAATCAGTTTCAGCTGCATAAGTGTTGATGGAATTAACAACAGGTGCACTAGAGGGGCAACAATGAGACGACCCCCAAAATAGGAGTGGTTTTGCATGTGGAGGCCATTTCAAGTTTCTCCCTCTTGATCACTTCGACTGGTTTTCCATTAGTGTTGGCTTTAGCTAGAGTCATTATCTCTACTGGGAGCATGAGGCGATATCTTAACCCTACAGAAGTTGCACAGATTGTCCAACTCCTCCAGGATGGCACATCCATGCGTGCCGTTGCAAGGAGATTTGATGTGTCTCCCAGCATAATCTCCAGAACACGGAGGAGATTCCAGGAGACAGGCAGTTACTCTAGGAGAGCTGGACAGGGCTGTAGAAGGTCCTCAACCCATCAGCAGGACCGATATCTGCTACTTTGTGCTTTGGAGGAACAGGTTGAGCACTGCTCGAGCCCTACAGAATGACTCCAGCAGGCCACTGGTGTGAATATCTCTGCCCAAACAGTCAGAAACAGACTTCATGAGGGTGGCCTCAGGGCGCGACGTCCTGCAGTGTGCCCTGTGCTCACTGCCCAGCACCGTGAAGCTTGGTTGGCATTTGCTATAGAACACCAGAATTGGCATGTCCGCCACTGGCGCCCTGTGCTTTTCACAGATGAGAGCAGGTTCACCTTGAGCACCTGTGATAGACGTGAATGGGTCTGGAGAAGCCAAGGAGAACGCTATGCTGCCTGCAACATCGTTCAGCATGACCGGTTTGTTGGTGGGTCAGTGATGGTCTGGGGAGGCATATCCATGGAGGGACGCACAGACCTCTACAGGCTAGAGAACGGCAGTCTTACTGCCATTAGGTATCGGGATGAAATCCTTGAACCCATGGTCAGACCCTACGATGGTGCAGTAGGTCCTGGGTTCCTCCTGATGCACGACAATGCCCGGCCTCGTGTGGCAAGGGTATGCAGGCAGTACCTGGAGGATGAAGAAATTGATGCAATTGAATGGCCCTCACGATCACCTGACCTAAACCCGATAGAAAACCTCTGGGACATTATGTTTCGGTCCATCAGACGCCGCCAGGTTGCTCCTCAGACTTTACAGGAGCTCACTGATGCCCTTAGACAGATCTGGGAGGACATCCCACAAGACACCATCCGTTGTCTCATTAGGAGCATGCCGCTACTCTGTCAAGCATGCATACAAGCACGTGGGGGCCACACAAAATATTGAGAAGCATTTTGAGTTGCAGAAATTGAATTTTGGCAAAATGGACAAGCCTGCCACATCACTTTTTCGCTATGATTTTCGGGGTGTCTATAAAATTGAGCCCTCTGTAGGCTGAAAACTTTTATTTCCATCAAAGATGGGGCATCCTTTTGTTCCTAAGACATTAAACTGTCCATATCAGTATAAATATCCAACAGAATTTTTTTTTCACAATGAGATCTGATGTGTTTTCAAAGTGTTCCTTTAACTGTTTTGAGCAGTGTATTAACAGTAGCATTGGAAACATGATTAGTAAATTAGTCTTCTTCATCCACTGAGATGCATAAATCTACACTGTGTTTTCAAAAGGTCATTAGTTGTTTTAAAATCTTTGGCTCAAATTAGTCTAAAACTTTATGTGGGATGTTAGAGTTTCTGTGTTAGTCCAGTTGTCAGTTTGCCCTGCAGGAAGCTGTGGGGCTCTTATAAACACGATCTGAATATTATCATCTGCAGTAATTATTTACTTCATCGCCACCAAAGCTAAAATGGGGAGAACTTGTTTTCACATTAGAGACTGGAGGGATGATTTCCCAACTATGACATGTTCACTGAGAGAATATTTCAGAGTTGGAAAAACATAAAATAAAAGCCACTAATTGGAAAGGGACATCAAACGTGGCTTCAACAACAGCGGCAAGGTCTTCAGCCTGCAGCCAAAACAATGTTAAGGGATCTGGAAACGTCATAACCAGGACAAACACAAATGCTGGCTTTGTTTATGAAGCCGCTTTCTGGATGGGGAAAGTGGTCTCCGACTTTTGGAGGCTGTCTCAAGGTAACCAAAGGGAAATCTCTGTAGATCGACTGGGGAAATAACAGACTGCCCACAGTTCCACTTCTCACTGTGCTACTGATTACCTCGGATAACTGCAATGCTCTTCAGGGAAAAGATGAAAAAGGGAGGAGGGCAGAGGGGCTTTTGGATCCAAACACTGTGAAGTTCGACCTTCACCCTGTAGCTGAAGCTCTGTGTGGACTGCTGGCACGAGCAGCTGCACACTCAGCGGCCGAGCTGCAGCAGGAACAAACAGTTTGTGGCAGGGTGGGAGCTCCAGAGGGGACAGAGGGGGGGTTGAGCTGGTGGGCTCGCCGTGTTTTAAAACACTGCAGGCTCAGGGGCCGACAGATCTGACTGAGCTTCAGTGGCTCCACTTCTTTGCATTTATTTAGATTGCTTCATCTCCTTTCCCACTGCCAGTAGAGTAAGTTGCCTCTCTGTTCTGAGGGTCTCTCGTACTCGGGTGTCACATTTCTATCACTGTTGATCGCAACTGGAGCCGATTACAACCTGTGTCTACATCCGACTCGTTTGACTGGGGAGTGAGATATGATTAAATCTATTCCTGTTGCAGACGGAAGCCAGATGTTTGCAGGTGTTGATGGGATTTTTGATGACCGGAAAATGGGTTAGTACAATAATATGATTTGGCTTTTGGCTTCAGCAATGTCTCCAATTATTTTACTAGTCATATTCTACAAAATTATTGAAAAGAGAGAAATTGGAGTCAATTCGGTTGAGATCTGGTGACTGGGAATGGGATTTACATCATTTTCCCACTCATCAAACCAGTCGGTGACAATGCATGTTGCTCAATGTGAGGACATCTGCATTTTCCATGTTTCAGAGTTGTTGTTTCTCAGGGATTTGCGGCTCTGTGTGGGGGCTTTGTTGAGAGGTATGGGTCTCCTGGTGAGCAGCATTTAAACAGAGAGCAGAGAGATGTTTAAAAGGGTCAAATAGCAAATAAGAGCTCATCATTAATGAGCCTCAATCAACAGATCATCCACCCACACATGACAATGCATTTTCAACCTTTTACTGACATGCTTCAGCACTTTTTTTATCATATAACAAACACTTCACTCTGTTTTGAAACGAGCCAAATTAATAAAGTTTGTTATTTCAATTATATTATTTGTTTTTCTGTAATTTCATGAGGCATTCACTCTGTGCAGGGGTCAGAATGGGTCATACGTGTGTGTGTGTGTGTGTGTGTGTGTGTGTGTGTGTGTGTGTGTGTGTGTGGTCAAGTGTAATACAAACACAAACACTCACCCACACGCAGCAGTTTTCCTTTTTTAGGCTCGGAGCCTTTAAAGCTTTTTAATTAGAGCCGGTCCATCCCTGCTCATGACTGAGAAAATGAAATGCCCGCGAGCTGCAGTCATGGCACGTTGTATCAGTGTCTGCTGCTGGATGATCATTCCGCTTAACACGAGTAATTATCACGTTCAACATGACTAATTTAATTGAACAGAAATTAGCGTGGTCCTCCTCCGGCATCAGACGCCAACTATGATCACTTTGCATTTAAACCAAGAAAGTCCACAGTGGTTTTTAGAAATATGACAGAGATAAAGAGATAAAGAGATAAACTGATGAAGAGATAAAGAGATAAAGAGACAGCAGATGTTCTGAGATGTCGTTGCTGTAAAATCAAAGGTGCAACTCATAAAAATTTACAATCATCTCAGCCTTTAACTTTGTAATGATATCGTCATTATGTCTTTTATAATTTTCTTTAATAGAGCATCACTTCTTTTAGCCACATTTTATATTATTTTCATCTTTCAAGCCAAATATTTTGGATTTATTTCATGTTTAAGAATACTATGCATATACATCCATTTATAGATGTGTGGGCTCTGTGTTGAGAATTAAATTAAACTGAAAAGTTTAAAAAACAGTTCACTATCATTACAATTAGATTAGTATTAGTACGGATTCAGGCTTGTTTAGCATGGTTCCTGTATGTAGCAGTGGTCAAACTGTACAGATCCTAGACTCAGTATTTCTTTCAGTGGCATCTTACATGTTCACAGTGAAATTTATTCTGCTGCTTTATCACAGAAAAACTGCTCCTTATCTAATAGTTGATCTATGTTAATGTTTTCGGAGGGAGATGAGGTGTGGGCTGGAAGAGGTGAAGTTAATGTCGGGCGAACGCGTCGTGTCAGTCATCTCAGTCCAAATGTCAGCCCGGCTTTTTTTTCTCCTTTTGATAAAGAAACTGAGTTATCAAGCAGGCTCCTATTGCTGCTGCTGCCATGGCGACAGGAAGGTGAATCAGAGGCGAGCGATGATGCTCAGGAATAGATGTCACCGCACTTTGCTGGTGTGTTATGAAATTGACCAAACCCAGAATCAATGAGGCTTTTAAGGGGATTCTGTGAAAAGACAAAACCGAGCGAGACCACGATCACTGGTGTTATTTTGTCATTTCTAAGAACGTGTGAGTCTCTTTGTGGCCATTAGCTCCCTGACATGTTCCCTGACTTTCTATGTGGCGCCGCTTGTCTCCCACAAAAACAACTGTTGCATTTGTAGTCGACAAACAGGGATGAGATTCCACTTTTGACACAGACATATATCCTAATGGTTTGAATAGAACATATCATACAACTGTTTAAATGCACCAATACATCTAAATCAGGTTAAATTAATTTAACTGTTTAACACTGATTTACTTTCTGTGAATTTTGAATACACAAGAACAATCCTGTTTATAATGTGTATATTATTTCAGTTTTTATATATCCTCATGATAAATGTACAAATAAATAGACAGAAATGTACTGAATTAAAAGTTAAAGTACACAATTTAACTTTTATATTAGAGTAAAAACAAACAGGTACTTGCTTAAGTATGAAAAGTAAAGGTTATTGCCTTTTCCCAAATGTAACGGTTAAATTACTGTATATTTGTTAATACAAGCATATTCAGACTCTGTCATACATCTCAGTTGGATGAAATATACTTGCTGATATGAGTAGTGATGTAAAGGTAAGTACTTAAATACAGCAATGAAGTCAAAGTATGTTGTTACATCCCACCACTGGTATTACATTGCATCATATTGTAATTCCCAAATATAAGCTTATACACCTCACCACCACAGATTACACTACATTTGATATAACATTAGATATAACTTGACATTTTATGCAGATGTATTCATGAGAAATGTCTCGAAATACAGTAAAATCAAGACTTTGAGGAATCGCCTCTTGAAAACTTCTTCTTAAAGTTCTTGCCTTGTGTTTGCACTTCACCGTTTCCTCAATGCTTGGACGAGAAAGGAAACTGACTTCTATAAATTCTTTATATCAACGCTTTTGATTTAACATTAAACGTGTTCTGGGGTACGGAGATTGCATCAAGATAAACTCTCCCGCACAATGACAGTTTAATTAAATTTTCCACCCACCCGAAAACAGGCGAGTTAAGCGCCGATGATACAATCACACATGATTTTTGCTGTAGTGGGCGGATTGTTATTTTAAATATGCAGACAAAATAAAAACCTGACACTCTATAATCACTGCACTGCTTCCAGGCGAGTAATTGTGTTTGTTGTTAAGTGCTCCCGAACAACAAAGGCAATATTTCAACATGTAAACTCACACACACACACACACACACACACACACACACACACACACACACACACACACACACACAGATGACCAGAGTTTACAGCGACTCACAGAAATTGAGTCTCAACAATGTCCTCGTTCTTTCCTCTTCACTTACTTTTTCCCTTTGAGACGATTTATCTACTTGAACCTACAAATTTAACCTGAAAATAAAACTGTAAATATATTGACTTACAAGAAAAACAAGGATTATATGAAAAACAGAGAAACAAGCTTCAAGCTTCAAACTGTGCAAAAAACAAAAAATAAAAGCACATTCTGGATTATTATTAAATCATTAAGTGTCTCTGACGGTATTTGCTCTCCAGATTTACCCCGAAACAACGACGCAACAATGCAGAGCTGATTGCTGTTTGATTCAAGGCAGCATATTAAATCTTATTTATTCTGCATTACTCTACACGTGCTGCATAATGATGGAGGAGGGAAGCAGAGCCGGATGAAACCCGTCCTCTCAGTCATTACTGCACATTTATCCCCCTCACATGCTTTCACTGCTCTAAGCTAAAGACACTGGAGTCTGGAATCCATTTCTGTGTGGACCGCAGTGAAAGCTTTAAAAGCTGCACTCTCTATTCCCGCTGCATGAAAAGCTGTTTAATTCAATGACTGGGTGGAGGTTCTATTTGTGTCGTGTATTGATGCGCCGCCGTTCAGCCCATTCAACGGATCCACTGAGTTCACATTAACAAACAGGACGAGAGCGCTTAACACCGCACTCCCGCAACCTTGGTCCGCCGATGATTTGCGGTGTGTGGCATGATGGGAAATAAAAGAGAAGCATCCAGGCCTCTTTCCACGCAGCATTTTCTCTCATGAATGGCAATTAGCTTCCTTCAGAGCCTCCTTTCATCTTAAACAATAACACGACCTTGTGAGAACTTCACGTTCATTTTTAAAAGACAGAAACTAATAAGGTTTGTGGAGCTGGGGGTGGGGGGGGCGCCAGAGGTCACCTGCTCCTGTCGGCGTCGCGGCCTCCGATTTGTTCGGGGTTGTTAACAGGCTGCGGCCGCGTCTCTTCAGAGATCAGAGGTGCGCGGCCCCCCCATCCCTGTGAGGACAGCGTGAAGAACGCAGCATCCGACAAGCTAATCCAATTACGTGTTTGTTCAGGTTTGTACCGGAGCCAACGCGGCGATGAAGGTTGAGGCGTGTTGTCGCTCCGCAGCAGCAGGGGGAGCCGGAGCCTGATTACAGAGATGGCGTCCTCGGTCCACGGCAAAAACAAAATAGGACTTCATGAGAATATTTTAAGTGAGAGCACAAGGCAGAAAGAAATGTGGTGACTTTCTCTGGTTATTAATGAGCCGCGCCTGAGCTTGTTTATGAAAGGATACTTGTGTTTATTCAGAGAATGAAGGAGCATGAGATGGAAGTTGTTTGGCTTTATAGGGATTCAGGCTTCACCTTTTATTTCTGTAGCTCTATGTTCTGTTGTTTGCCATTTGTTCAATATTCTTATTTTCTTCTTGTTCTTCTTCAAACAATGATTCCTACTTCTCATCCTTAAAAAAACACCTTGCACCCTTGTAAACTGATGCGTCCTTGTGTAAAAACCTACCGGTGCTGAAAGGTGTTCAAGACTCCACTAATGAAGAGAGTGGTGCCATGAAAGCAAAGTTCTCCTCAAGGCCGGAAATTCAGAAAACATATTTAACCTCAAAAAACTAAAAAACTAAAAGAAAAAGTTTAGTTGCATTTTAATAACTTTTAAAATTTCCTGTTGGCAAAAGAAAACCAAGGTAAGAACCTTGCAATGAAGGTGAAATGATGATGATTCTCATGGGAGCTTGTATTTGTTAGATGGTCACAATAATCTGCACACACACATACACACACACACACACAAACACACACACACTGATGAAGCTAAAATCCTGTGAACTCTGTGAGTTCAAGGGGTTTTGTAGAATGAAGAGTTTGTTTAAAACGACACAAACTGAGCTCATGTCTCTGCCGACGCTGCCTGAACCTCCAAAGAGACCAATGCTTAATATTATTATTCATATTTAAAAGCGGCACTTCAACCCTTTTTACACGTGGCTTTCAGTGTGCTTGTCTCAAGGAAAACTACTC
Source organism: Limanda limanda (assembly GCF_963576545.1). Classification (NCBI taxonomy): domain Eukaryota; kingdom Metazoa; phylum Chordata; class Actinopteri; order Pleuronectiformes; family Pleuronectidae; genus Limanda; species Limanda limanda. Next base: position 9,111,186 of record NC_083655.1, read on the forward strand.
AGCCAGAGAATAGCTGGATAATGTCTTCTTTGCTTTTATCACTCTGCTGTTTCGACTATAGTTTATTATCAGACCTCTGGTCGATACACTGAGAACTTTTACTTATTTAAGAGAAGAGATAATAACATGTACGTGACACGAAAATCTTTTTAAACATAGAACTCGTACGAGATGTTTTTAATATCGAGAGGTTCTGACATGAACTGACTCATAATCCCAGAGCCGCTCATCTCTGTTTCAGTAGAAGTTGTTGTTTTCGGCTCAGATTTGATGTGTTAATTCCTCCCGTCCTCTCAGGTGCTGTCCTCTCAGGTGCTGTCCTCTCAGGTGCTGTCCTCTCAGGTGCTGTCCTCTCAGGTGCTGTCCTCTCAGGTGCTGTCCTCTCAGGTGCTGTCCTCTCGCGTCACGCTGTTCACTCAGTCATGCACAAATAGGAGCTGGTGCACGGCGTGATGCATGATTACCTGCACACACAGGAGATTGCTGCAATCAAACATCTTGAGGCGACTCCTCCAGGTAACCATTTCCCCCCCTGCACCGCAGCTGGCTCGGTGAACAGCTCCCGTGTTCTCCGTGTGGCTGAACCTCGCCGGGTGAAGCAGCTAAACCCTGCAAAGCCAATTTCTCTCTGCTTATTAAATCACCCGCAGCACCATCACCAGCAGGGTGTTGAGAAATAAACATCCCGCTGATGGTGTGTGATGGAAGGTGATGGCGAGCACCTGGGGAAGAGATTTTCTGACTGAGAAAACAAAACTGTCCTCCTGTAAAGAACGACCCCACAGGTCACCCCCCCCCCCCCACCCCCACCCTACCCGCCAGCAGCTTATTATGGCCTGTCGTTAGCGGGAAGTCAGGTGATGCAGTATTTATAGAAGGAGGATGGATGGGTGGAGAAAACACAGGATTCAGAGGAGACTGCTTCTCATTGCCCAGGTGATAACGATGGTTAAGGTCTTTTTTAATCCACAACCTCATCTGTATGTTCAGTTCACCTGCAGCTGGTCCGCACCCCCCATACCCCAACAGAGGTTTATAAAAGTATTTCCCGAAGGCTTTAAATTTATTGTAATAAACAATTTATTTGAGTTAATAGGGACAGAATTAGAAAATTACTCAAAAATTATCCAGTGCAATGAATCGCAAAGGTTCTTAAAACAAGACGGAAAGGATTGTTAACACAGAGTTTATAGTATTATATTTATAAAAGAATAGTTGTGAAACTTTCTGGTATACCTATATGGTCTTTTCATATAAACACCTATATACATGCATATCAGTTTATAAAATAGACTGTATATAAAGGTGGATGGCATATGTCTTATATAACTGAACTGAACAACTGAATATAACTGAACAAAGTGCAAGGGGGCACGAATATCACTCATTTCCAACCCCCATGCCAACACATCCGACCCACAGTAAGAAAACTCGCGTATGCCACATCAACATGTGCCGACCCGCCCCGTGTTATTGTGCCTGTAGCCTCCATATCTGTCATACAGCCCCCATACAATGCCTCGGATGATGGGCTGAATGACAGGCACAACTCTGTCCCCAGTGCGCGCCTCCGAAATTCTGAGATTGAGTAAGTTACCCACTCGTCCCACTCTGTGTTTTTTGAGCCAGATGCAGAACAGTAATCAGCGTTTGATGCGCTGGTCGTTATTAGTGCAGGACGTCAACATTGAGATCTGTTATAAAAAGGGGTTGGACAACGTCATGGCTGATGCTCTATCACGTGCTCAATGAATCAAATATTTATTGGGGGATAAATGTTTGATTTCAGGTGGGGAGATGTTACGACCCTGTGTGTTTGTGTGACACGGTCTGTTCCTCCTCCTAGTATGTGAGCAGTCTTCCTTGAGTGTGTGTGTGTGTGTGGCCTTGATAGCAGGTGGGACCTGCTTATTGCTGCTCCGGGATTGGCCAGAGTGAGGAGAGGAGCCTACTTGAGGAGCTGACTGACTGCACTCTCCCTCTCTCCACCGAATCTCCCACCTCCAACCAGGACCAGTGTCTGTATGCCGCATTGTTCTGTCGTGTATATCTGTAGTAAATGAGTGTTGGTGGTAGCCCTGTAGGAGGGAGAAGCCTTTTCTTTTACCCCTGTTTTCTCCTGTGTTTTCCTGAGTTAGGAGTTAGATAAGCATTTGTCTTTTTGTTAACAGTTTTGTTTCATAGATGGGAACGTAGGGAATAAGATTGTTTTGTTTGTTGTGTTGGCCTACTCCCTCTGAAGCGAAATAAAAGCTACCACTAAACCAGAAATACTTTGTGATACTGGCCTGCTTGGGAGTGGGAAGAATGGGGAGAGCACCACATGTCATGTCTCTGGGTTCCCCTAGACCCGGGGCGTAACAATCTGTGCAGGAGTGATTGTGGTGTGAAGCCGCAGTATCAAAGTCCCAGCCATACTTACAATCAAACAATCGTGAGCCAGTCTGAGCTATCAATTATGGTTTTTCTCTCGTTTTACAGCATCAAATAACTACTTAAAAACAAACTTATCAGAAAAATTTGATCCTACATGTCCCATCTGCTAACACGGAGGAAGCAAATAAGAATCAAATCAGAATAATTAAACACTTCGTCAAGTAGGAAAGTATTCCTAGAAATTCTGGATTCACTGTCTACAAACATTTGTAACAACAGAATTTGAGTTAGCTGAATAAAAGTTGCACAATTCCAACTTCCTGTGCACGTTTCTTATAAAGTTCCCTCGAGTTGTGCGAGATTAACATTTAAAGCATAAAACAAATACTCTGGAGCTGGTTGGTCGTGGATCTCTCCCTGGGCAGGAAACTCAATTAAGATGTGGATTTCACATCAATTTCCTCTCAGAGTGTTTCTTAAAGAAAACGCCCGGGGCTACTAACCTCATTGTCCAAGCAATATGTCTGTTTTCATGATTAATATGCATCAAAAAATAAGGAAAAAACACACATATTTTGGTTTTCCAGTTGCCAAAGATTATGTTTTAATGGGTCAAACGTCTAATGGGTTCTGTACATGCAATCACGCTGAAGGCTTCATTTCCTTTTCTGTTTAAATTGTAAGAGGAGAGAAATTTAAATCCCCACAGTCAAACTTCCAATCCGATTACAAAGTGATCGGGAACATTTTAATGGACAGAAAATAACAAGACAAATGACTTCAATATCAAAGTTTGTCTGAGGCTGCTGCTTCAAGTGAAGAAGAAGAAGAACAGAGCGGCTCATTAATATCGTGTGCGTACAAACAACTCTAATCAGCGCTAATTGTAAAATTACAGATCGATGTTACAACTCGTTTTGTTTATAATCTTGGATAATGAGGATTATCGCACAAATAACATTCATTCCCCAGTTTGGAAAAACAACTACCAACCACAGGGATTATTTAATTAATTATATCGCAAATAAAAGGTTATAATTACTGAGGAGAAGAGATGATGCAGAGGAGTTTAATCCGATTCCTTTCTACAGTATTTGACTTATTAAATGAGACCATTTGCTGAATCTTCTGCAAGTGATGAGCAATCAATCTTGATGGCAAGGAGCCGATAGAATCAGGGTTTTACAAATCGCACCCTGGATGTCCCCTCGAAAAGACATAGGAAATAGGAGGGAGCTTGATTTCTCCAATTTTGTATTCTGTGTGGTTTACCTTCCAGTCTCAAAGTCTATGAATCGATTCACCTCTGGATCCGCTGCCTTTACTGTAAGTCTTTGGCCGGAGTCCAGCTCACATTACCCTGGTGAGGCCCTGTTGATTTGCCTGTGATACGACCCACTCCACTTTCCCTCGGCCTCAAAACCTCATCATGCACCCGAGCTTCCTCTGTTTACAATAAAGTGCTTGTCTTGATGGGCTCGGGTCCCGGCAGTGAATCTCCCGGACGGACAAAGCCCTCGGCCCAGATTGAAGTGAGCGGCCAGCGGAGCCAGCGGAGCAGCAGACGGGGGGGGGGCTGAGCCTCGCTGCTGAGTGGACAAAATACTTTCATTTAGTCACGGTTCCGTGTGGACGGAGAAAGATGCAAACTCAACGATGCGTTCAGAATCATGAAACCGGCTTGAGAGTCGCACCACAGCAGATTAGCCTCCATCGTTTTCAATCTGCAGTCCTGCTCCACGTTGTTGCTGCTGTAGTTTCGGTTTCATGTCTGAGTATCAATGTCAAACCAAATAGAAACATTTTGAAAAGGTTCAGAATTAAGAAGATAACTTGTAATGTATCACAGTGAGCTGCAGTAGATTGTGGATTCATGAAATGTATAGTTTTTAATAAAGACAGCTCCCAGATGTGAAGCCAAACATCTTGATCGCCCCCTTGTGCCTGCCTGCAAGGTTGAATCCTATTGGTGAGGTTTTATCCAGCAGGTTTTATGTGATAACTGTTGGATGGTTTGCTCTGAAATTTGGCACAGAAATATTATTCCCCGTCAAAATGAATTTCAAACGTTGGTGATACTCTGCAATTTCATCTGGTCGTATAATTGGGTGAAATTGTTAAGTGATATTTTAGTTTCTGACAGAACTGCATAAATTATTTGACATTTTAATGAAATGAGTGTGATTTATTTTTCACTTTTAAATACTCATTGAATTGTTTATTCCCCATCTGTCTATTCTTTACTACGTTCTTAATTTGTGCAGCTTTAGCTTTGCAATTAACGGATTGTTCATTTTTCTCTATATTACCCTGACAGTCATATGTAGGCGCTGCAACACGTTTGCAATAACTATCGTGAACATGTATTAATATTTGAAAAGACATGATGTGGGTGTCAATTAAGAAATATCCAGTGTTCTTAAATACTTGCGCAGGACCTGAGGATATGGTTTTTTGGTATTTTTCAGCACTGAAAAGTAAAGATTCCTCTTTTCCTGCTGCAGAAGAACAGGCTGACCTCGCCCTCCATTCACCCAGCATCCTTTTTCCATGTGTTAATTATGCAGGAAAGACTTTGCTGAGCACACAAGCTCGTTCTTGGTTTCTCCCTGATGAGGTTCCACAGCTTCACAAGTGGGAGCGGCCCAGTGGAAGCACCGCCCCTCTGCTTATCGCCCACCAGAGCTGCTCAAGGGCACTTTGACCTCTGACATCGCAGACTCCAACCCACATCCCTCCAGGCTACAGCTGCTCTTAATCTGCAGCTTTATTTCTGCTTCACTAAAGGGCTGGACAAGAGGGAGCCCATCACCTCCCACCGTTCCTCGCCACGTTATCCTCAGCTGACCAGGAAGACATCACCTGCGATCAGGCGCTCATTAAACCCCAACAAGCGCAGCCAGAGGGCAAAGGACACACAGGAAGGAATTCACACGCTGCGTTCCTCGTCTCCGCTGCTATTTTAATGTAATGTATGCAAAGTCTGGCCCCATTACAAACATTCATCTGTCACGAGAGAAGAACTTTCAGATTAACTGAGAGAAAACTGCGAGGACGCTGCGGTAAATGTGAAAGTGACATGTACTTGAAAACACAGCTTGAGATGGTTTATGAATTATATTTATCGCAGTAAAAAGACCTTGATTCTTTGTTCAGGAGCAGAGTCATTCAGTTTGAGATTCAGATTTTCTAACGGATCAGCTCCAGCTTGTCCCCTCACGCTGTTTCCAAGAGAAATCCAAGAGCGGACGTTTCACCGACGCACCGAAGCAGCGTGAGTGAGATCGGAAGCTGGAGCGCAGGAAATCTGTCCTAGCAACAAAGTGCAAGCCCCCAGCTTGAGCTCCAGCAGAGCAAATCCACTTGATTGTAAATGCAGGGTTCTGAGCAAAAGCTTTTCAAAATCTAAATGTGAAATCAATTAGTCCTGCTCTCGAACTCAAAGACCAAGTTTTAATATCTAGCTTTACTTCTGTGTTTTGCTCATATTCACACAATCTCACCACAAGGAGCTGCCCAGGTGTCAAGGTGCCGCATGATCGTCATCATCAAGTGGAGTTTCAACTCAAATCTGATTTTCAGAGGCACAAATGTAGAAAGTAAAGGATATTGTAACATGTGCAATTCCATCAAACTCCATCTGATGATGCTTTTCTTTAAAGGGATTCTCTCTTTTCCCTTTCACACTAATGTGTTCCCTGTCTAAAGTCTCCGGACCCACTACAGCTAAAAGCCTTATTCAATGGAAGTGGATACTCTATTCACAGACACGGTTTGTTGACGTAAGTAAAGACTTAAACCTGTTGACACTTTGTACAGTTGTATTGTATCATAATCCCTTATGAAATCACAAATAGCTTTTTAGAGACTCTTATTTAGCGGGAGGTATTTCTTGGCTACAAGCGGCATCTATTGTAGGTCCGTCCTGGGAGAAGGATCCGTCACATGTGGCTCTCTGAGGTTTCTACATTTGTATTCTCTGTTAATAGTTTTTTTTTTGATAGTTTAACTTTTGTTGAGGGTTAAGAACAGAGGATGTTGCAGCTTGTTAGGCCCTATGAGAAAAATTGTAATTTGTGAATATGAGCAAAACTATATTTGTCCTATTCAGTGAATTTCCAACCATCTTAAATGTCTAAATCTGAGGAACAGGAGCCGGGCGACACACTCGACAGAGAAGAAAAGGAGAGACAGAGGGAGAGGTCAGAAAGCTAAATGGTCCAGCCTCCAGTATGGGTCCAGTAATGGAATATAATTGGAGAATAAATGGACCAAGTCTGTGGGAGATGGAGAGAAGAGGAAAAAAGCTTGGAGAGACCGTCCATATAGAAGTGGAGACAGGAATGGCAGAGAAGTAAGGTGCAACAAGTGGAGGAAAGATGACAACTCAGGATTCATGCTTTATTTTATTTTCTGCCCCACACCGTTAACACTGTATAATATAAAGTATGTCAAAATAAGAGCTTTTTGTAAAGCAACCAGCAGCCATTAAACCCACAGCTCCCAGCAGAGACTTCAAGCTTGAGAAAATGCTCTCCTCTCCAGATACTGTAGTTCGGCTTGCACAAAGTGATTCTCAGAATTCCGAGCAAAGCTTCAAGCTGAGATTTGTATTTCATTAGTTAAATGCTGTGTGGCTGCTGAGCAGCTTTTTATCTGACAAACGTAGAATTCACACTTTGCCCTTGAGACTGTTTTGAAAGATCTGTTCTCTTTCTGCACCACAGAGAGAGATTCCGCGATCATGTGAACTCTCAAGATGTTTTCCTTTGAGTAAACATGGTTCCAGGTGAGATGCTCTCCGTGATATAAGAGGCTTTTAGTAACTGTTGTCCCACGAGTCAGGGAGATAACATGAAGATATCTGGAGAGGCTCATCCTGTTATTGTGTAGTTTGTTATGTGAGTAGCACAATTTAAAACTTTCTACAAAAACATGTTTTTTCTCACAAAGCCACAACGATCACAAAGGTTTATCGGTAAAACAGTCTTAAGAGTCTGCAGCCATTCAGTAGCTAAATGCTACTCAGCTCACGCTAACAGGATGATGCTCAGTAACCTGTTCACCACATATTTCTACTATCGAGAGCTTGAAGTTAGCATGCTAATAAGATAGAACAGCTGTTGTGAGTCGTCCGTTCTCCCCTGAGGAGGCAATCGTGCTCGGAGGTCATTTTCTAAACTATGAATGAGAAGTAAAATCACATCTATATGTGGATCCCCTGCTCTGCCATACTTTTTACATGAAGAACTTGGGTATCGGAGAGTGTGAGAGTTTACAGACAGAGCTCTGATCCATAGAACAGGCGGGCGGACGGTAATTTAAGTCTGAACTCATCCTGAAAGCACCTCCAGTCCGTCAGTCGGCCGACCCGCTGCCTCGGCTGCCAACTCTGAAAGTCTAATGTTCAGTGTCCTGCTCCGGCTCCGTAATGAGATCTCTGGACAATCTGATTGAATTATTTTGATGATTTTCAGTGGACCTGCGCCTCGGGCCCTAACACCCCTCGCTGATAAAGCCTGGCTGTGAAAGAAAATAAGCACAAGTGATGGATATACAGATTCAATATGGGGTTATTCTATTTGCACAGTAGGAGATCACTGAATGACCAGAGCAGTGGGGTTTTAACACATTAGGATTAACCTTGGAATGTGTTATCCTCAACCTCTGTTTCTCCATCCACATGTCTTGTGGATTCGTTAAGAAAAGTCGAAAAACTCAGTACTATCCTCCATCTCTGGTGCCAGGTGTTCAACCTCTGGGCTGCTTTTTACTATAGCATCTAACTAGCATTGATAATGAGTCTCCGGAGAGCCAAGAGAAAGACATAAAAGTTAGTGTTGCTTGATAAACACTGAATAGCAGCCATCTGCCGGCTTCCTCTGGATGGAGGCTGGAAATTGTAGAGAGCTTCAAAAAATGCAAATGAGCCGAGGCTCACAAACAAACTTAATCAACAACTAATAACGCAGCTGTTTCAAAGACTGAGTACGAGAGCCAGAAATAGGTTTTTGCCTCTTTAATTGGAGCAAATTAATGATTTAGATGAGCATTAGCTGACTCAAGGCACTCATCGCGACTAATCTTTATCAAGCTATGCACTGATGGATGCGGAAATGGAAGTGTATGAATGGATAGATAGAATGTGTTGAGGCATATTAAGGAGTGAGATGCATTTCTGTTTTCCGTTCTGCCATTTTTTCTACTCTGTAATTCCACTTGATTTATTACTGAGGGAATGTGCCGCTCCCAGGCTGCTGTATTAGGACCTCTGAGCTAATTGAAAGAGCTGTTAATCATTTTGTGCTTGCAGAGCGCCGATGATGTATGTTCCCTTATGGAAAACATAGGTTGTCCGAAATTGATCATTGGTTATTTCACTTTATAAATACATAGCAAAGTAGAATGGCCCACTCCTCTGCCAAGGCTGAACTGGCCCTTTAAATCCAATCAGACTGCACCAAATTGAACACATTCATAAATATCAGGCTTCTCAATATCCCTGATTGGTTTTTAATGAAGATCCATAAATTACTCCCTGTGAAAACGGTGGAAATGTCGAAACACACCCTGACTCGCAATGCAGATCCACACCAGTTTGAATCAGCTCTTTTCTGACCCGTAACACATCCTTCCACTAAAGTTCGTGGAAATCCGTTACGTAGTTTTTGCGTTATCTTGCTTATAAACAAATAAGCCAACAAACAACCAGACAGGGGTTGAAACCTACACCTGATTGGCAGAAATAAGAAACCAACCTGTTACAATCCCCCCTACATCCCCCCCCTTTCTTTTGAATTTTGATGGGATTGACATAAGAAAGGATTGAAATTACTATCGACAGTTCTTATTTAGTATAAGCACATAACATTAGTGATAGGAAGAAACCTTTCCATTTGGTAGACTGACCATTCCAATTCCTCACAGGGCAGTAATCACAAAGGAAGGACTCGTTACACCTTGAGACAACCTTCACATTTCACACTCGGATCGGACTCGACATCAATTGTTTCATCCATTACTGAGTAATTACTCTGACGACATGTTGTATCACCCAGCCTCCCTCTCTCCCTCTCTCTCACTCTCTCTCGCTCTCCGTCCATTGATTGCCTCCTCTGTTCCTCCCTTTATACGGCCGTGCATATGTGAGCAATTTCATTCACCTCCAACATCAGTGGCTCCATTTTCAGCTGCTTTAGATTCGGTTTCACTCGGTGGAACTTCAGGGACTCGAATCCCGTGTTTGATCATGTGCAGCCTCGTGTTGATGATAATGGGATCGGATGATGGTGCCGGACACATTCCTGCAGACCACAGATCGTTGAAAGGATTGGTTGGTGTAATATTTGCACATTTATTGCTTTACCTGTGATTTTAGGGGCGCGGTGAAGTAGTGAAAGAAAAGAGCAACCGTCTATTTCAGCGAGATTAAGAGGGTTTAGGCATTTTCAAGCGGTTATCAGTCGCTCATGAGCAAACTGGAGACTGTAATTGCTTTCTAAATTGCCTCTCGGAGCAGTGGCTGACCCAATTAGGTTTGGGATTGTGTTTGTTACAGTATCACTCTATAACTGTTGCAACTCATCTGAATGAATATTTCAAACTGGCATTGGCAGTCAATTACATCTGTATTTATAACGTGTCAGCCGGCGTGATTAACTAATTATGTTTGCCTTCTGTAATGATGCGGCTGCCGAGTGTTTCTCAGCCCTCGTTCTGCATCTCTGATGTTACACTTCTCGCACACATATACTGTTTTTTCCCCCCCGGTGTTTAAATCCGGAGAGAAAATCGATAGAAGAAATTAAGTCTTATTTACATGTCGACACGTTGACTGTGGCTTGATGAGAGATGTCAACAATCCATTAGAGGGAAATGAGTGGGAATGGGAAACCAAATGAGAGGAAGGGATGAGTCTATTACCAGTAGATGCTGGATCTTGGGGGGATAAAACATAACGCACCAGCTCGGCATTTCAATGAATACATGTTTGACAAGTTGGAGGATGGCGGCAGATATCAGATACTGAGGGCATGATGTTTAGGATTAGCAGAGTGATATGATATAAGATGCAATGTGCAACTTTAGGGATCCTTAGCTCTCTTATAACTAGGCTTGCAAAATTCCGGGAATATTCAAAGTTGGAAACTTTCCATGGGAATTAACGGGAATATACGGGAATTAACGGGAATATACAGGAATAAACGGGAATTAACGGGAAATGTTGTGGGTAATTTATACTTACTGTATTTACCTTGTGATATACAGACATAAATATAAACACTTTGTTTTGTTTTGTCTGATTTGAGCCCTGAGGAAACTTTGGGCACTTGACTATATGCTTCTGCATCATTGTGTCATTCTTAACATAGGTCTTTGCACAGTATTTGCAAATGTACACAGCCTTTCCTTCTACATTGGATGGGGTGAAATGCCTCCACACATGAGATAGAGCACGTGGCATTGTTCTGTAGAATACGATGAGAAAAAAGTTTGTAAAAAAACGCTAATGCAATGCCAGAGATTTAAATAGTTAGCCAAACAATTGGAATCGTCTGTAAACATATTTTACAATTGATGGATAAATGAATGGAAATAGGCTAGATGAACAAATGAACAACCCTCAATCAGCATGCTAATATATTTCCCCAGTAATATCATCGCAACTTACCTGACTAGTCCTGCACACTAATGCAGGCCTCAATAGCCCTGCTGTAGTGTGCAGAATGCTGGGAATGATCTGTGCTTTCCGCCCCTTTGCAACCCTACTTATAACCAAGGCTGGAAAAATATTCCTGCGGTGCCTTTGTGTGAATAACTGTGTCTCTGAGTCTGTGGTCACCGGGGGGGATTGTGCTCTTTCCTGTCATGTTCACACCTCCTGAGTCCAAGTACCACTCCGACTCGTGACACCTGCAGAAATCCTCCCACGACCCTGAAGGTGTTGGGTGCACCAGGATTGTAGCGGAGCTTCACCTGACAGAGGAAGAAAACAAAAGACTGTCAGAGGTGGTGGTGGACTTTCAGTTGACCAGACCTCCTCTGCAACCCGGTCTCCATGGAGGGCGTAGATGTGGAGGTCGTCAGGACTGCTGCTACAACCACATGACAGTGGACTGGTCTGCCAACACTCTGCACAGGAAGGGGCGAATCCGGCTGTACTTCCTGAGGAGGCTGACACATCTATCTAACTGGTAATAATCATCAGTCCCTCAGTGTGCAGGCAGTCATGTACCAATTATGTGAACAGTGTTAGACAATGGTGGCTGATGAAAACACAGAGGCTTCGCTGTGTGAGTCAAAAATGCAATTTTTCCAACCACCAGTCTTTAACACACACACGCTCGAGGTTTATTCAGATTGATCTAAACCGTCCACATAAACGAATGTAATCGAGAGTGGAGGGAGTCAGAGTGCACACAATCATTTCTATAACTAAAACCACAAAACACTGTTGTCGAGGCGTAGGAATAAAAATAACAATGTGAAATCACACTAACAAGAATCGTCCGTGTGGCCAGAGCCTGATCGAGTTTCTTCCTCTGAGTCATCGAGCTCCATCACTATTACAATCACTGAGCCCTGGTGTTGCAGTGGGTGACATTTTACTTCATTACGAGGAACATGGGCACTCTGGTGATGTTATCCTGGAGCTGTAAGTGCTCAGTGACAGCAGCACCAAATGTGTCTCCGTCCTTGACTGATAATAGTCCCCAAAAAAAAGCTGTCTACTCCAGGTTCAGTGCTGAAAAAAAACATTTCTGGAAATTCCTGAAAAATAAAAACTAGATTCCGTGCTTGTGAGATGTTTGAAAAGATGTCGATCTTCGCTGTAAACTAATTAGCTGAGAGCTGAAAGGCACAGTCGTGGTATATAAGTCATAAAGCAGTGAAAGTTTCACTAACACATTAAGGTGTTGGTCATTTAATAGAGATTTGTTAAGATTAAGAAAACCAGAGTAATGACAACACTAACCTTTAACGACACAAGTCAATTTAAAGCCAATTAAAGCCTAGTTTAAAGTAACGGTTGTTGCCATAGACTGTAAATAAAGATCTTCCAACCTGTTTTATAGAATAAAATACCCAAATAAACTTAATATGCATTTGAAGAAACATCAGTGTGATAACAACTACCTAAAATAACAGAAACAGTCTTTAAGAAAAATGTATTTGAGTTGTACTTTTTGTTTGGGCCGTGTCCCTTCTGCTAACATTAAGGAGTTTATGACCTAAACTGCAGCCGACAACAAGGGGGTAATTATGAGCTGTCATGTCGTTCATCTTCATACACAGTCTATGTTTATTAGCACATATTGGGGTGTTGAGCCGGCTCCAACACCCCAGTGACTCCATGCAAACGTATGCATCAACAGAAAACAGAGGAAGATGGCGTCCACAGTCGACGACTTGTGAACAGGAGCAGCAGCTGCAGAAGAAAGCAGGACTCCAGCCATCTTCCATGTCCCTAAATGGATTCGGGGCATTGTTCAAATTAGCATTTCATTTCACCACACATGATGATATCCTCCAACCTCCGTGTCTCGGGACAAATGGGACCATCAGGATGACAGTGGCAGCAGCTGATCCCTGCAGAACCAGCTTGGAGCCGACCCAGACGAGGACGCTCCTCTGTAATCAGGCCCCACAGGTAATGGAGGCAGGACATTATCTGCCTCGCTGCTTCTCTGCAGCATCTGGACGCCTCGGCCACCTGCTCAGGAAGAACCCACGCCGCTCCTCGCCATTCTGTCCCCACTGTTTGTTTTCCTCCTCGCCCCGATTGGCTAAACATTACATTGAGCCATGTCAGTTGTGTTCTCAGGACTCATGGATCAATTTCTCTGGGTATTCTCAGACATTTCTTAATCGGTGTATATCCCACAAACCAGATGCCATTTCTTGGGATTGCAAATACATATTTTTTCCCAGGTGATTTATTTTTGTTTTACCTTATTCAGGGATTTTGAAATGTTATTGTGAGAATACACGCAAGCAAATGTGTTTATATTTCTTGCTGTTTAAGCAGCAAAAGCCTCAGTGCTGACTGAGATCTTTTTATTGCCTCACAGACTCTAAGAATAACAGATCAGATGAATATTCTAAAAAGTTTTTGGAAGAACATATATATTATGAAAAGGTTCCTGTGGATTGCATTGGAGGAAAACATAATAAAAGAAGTCTGTTCTTGAGGATTTAATAATTTAATCACCTCAAGCACACAGAGTCCTGCCCACATTCACTCTCAGTGAAGTAAAACTATTCTTAGTTTGACTCTTCTTGCAAAGTTGTTCAGTGAATCAAATGTTCTGCCAGTGCAGAGTCCAAACCCCCAGTTTAGTGAATCAGTCCTGACACAGGTCAGTGCCAGCGAAGATAAAACCCTGATGCTAATTAGCGACATTGTTCATGACAGTGGGAGAAAACAAAGCTCAGGGGCTAATTCCGGCCTCGCAATTACCACATGTCTTTGTAAATTAAAATATATAACAGAAAGGTCACAGTAGCTGAGCTGTTGGGAAGAAGAATAAAGGAATTACTGAACAAAAGAGTTCCTTTTATAGTTTTATTTATTCCACTTGCTGTGTAGAACTCTGAAGGCTGATGATTGTCATTATTGTACAAGTACAGTATTTGGTCATAGGAGTACTGATGATTGTTTTTTTACAATGCTTCATTAGGTTTACATCAATATATCTGCACTTAGTTTCTGTTGGTATCTGCCACTATGAACAAATTCACAGAAAGACAATAAAGATTAGGTTCTTATGTTGCCTTCAAATGGAGCTGGTGGGAAATCGTGTATACGTCATGGTCTGTGCTCAACTGGTGAGAACACATATGGAACAACTTCAGCATGGACACCGCATTTCAATGTTATATAAGCAGGTAATCCAGCAGGCCAGCGGCGTAGGCTAATGCAGGATGAGGTGTAACAGAAGGAATATGAAGCCTTCGGGAGTATCATCATTTTCCCTGGATGACTGAAGAGAGATTGTTTATGACAGAAATGATAAAATATTCACTTTGTTTTCAGGGAAAATTGCCTCCCACATTTCTGAAAATGTCACAACACATCACAACTTGTAGACAATTCAGATCCGAGGTCAACACCACAAAAAACGCAGTAAACATGAACTGAAGGGAAGGAAAATATACACATGACCTCAGTGACCTTTCTGCTAGATGCACCCTGTGTATTTTTCAATGTTCTATCTCTAACAATTAACTAAATCAATATCATTTAATTTCTGAGCAAACCAAGGATGTTAAAGCATGCATATATATGTAAAAAAAAAAGGGACATTTTGCATGAAGCCAAACAGACTGCGGTGTCACTCCTGCTCCGGCTTCATCACCACTCAGGTGGCAGACACAGTGTCAGCACACAGACAGGGAGCAGTCACTGTCAGCCCTGAAATCTGTCAAAACAACAACCGCTTTCAAAACAAGTCAGTCAGACTCACTGATAACTTCGGGAAGAATAAACAGCCGTGATTGTTATTTCCTGAAATATTTATAGGCGGTGCGTCTCGAGCAGTGAGCTCTGCAGTGCTTCCCTGACAGATCCGTACTATTTCCACGTCTGTCAACACTCCAGAGTGTCAAAGAGACGGCTGCTGTCATCTGCATCAACGCCAGCCCGCTCTCCCGTGAGAGCCAACGCAAGACTTCCACGCTAATAAAGATTTTTCCGAGGGCATGCTTGATAAACAGAGGAGTGTAGGTACAGTACCAGGGAAACGCTCGTGCACGCAGAGCGAGACAAATCTTCCTCACAAAATGACATTCAGCCTGATCGTGCAGGGGATGCTGCTGTAATACACTGTGAAATTGATTCCATGAAGTGAATCCTGATCTAATCTTGTCTTACCAAAACAAGGTGGTGGAGAAAGGAAAACATCCAGATCGGAAAAACAAAACCAGAACATGCACCGCTCCTATTTCTGCCACTGCTACAAATCCTTCCCTTTGAAAGAGTTGCCTGCGTTGTTTTTAAATTACCACAGTTTGAGTTATGCAGACATCAAGTGGCGCGATTGTGACTAAAGCCTCTTTTCGAAAATGGAAATACAAAATGTGGAAATTGCTGGACTAAGAATAGCAACACTTTTTGTTCTGAATCACAAAAGCTCCAAATGAAAGGTTTCAGTCATTTTAAAAACAACCGGTAGCTTTTCTTTAGCAGGCGCCTCGTTGTGGTCGCCGTACGCTGTTGAATATAAACCTGAATCGCTGAGTGACGGCCGCTCGCTTTGTGACGGTCGAATCAAATCTGTCAGCGATGTGCCTGTGGTGAGTTTTCTCCCACTGAGCCGTTGTCACACAATTGTCGTACTCGCTGTCATCGAAGTAACTGAGAAACGGAAATAAGAGGACGCCAAGGATTCAAACAGAGAGATGAACAATCAGAGTGTTTTTTTTTTTTGTGGACTTTAAAGTTCACACGGGTGCAGAGGAAACGTTCATCATTATTCCCTGAGACCTGGATGACCCGGCTGTCTGAAGGCGATGACGTCTGTGCACCTCCAGCTCCTCCACGGCTGCAGAGCTCGGTTTGCACAGCTGAGGCAGAGAGAGGAGAGCGTGGCTGGAGGTTCTGAATGTGGGTCGGTCAGGTCGTCGTCCCCATAAGGCCGAGACACTCTCACTGCCAGCTCATCACATGTGGACGCTTCTGTCAGGACCCATCCGCGTCACTTCTGTACCACCGAGGCTGAACAATCCCAGTCAATCCAGATAATAGTGGAAATAAAAAAGACAGAGGGAGGTTGTGGAAATGACTTGTAAAAAATATATATATGTGGATCGGCCACCTAATCAGCACCAGAGTTTAATGTGTTCTTCACAAACCGAGGTTCCATTCATTAAATGCGTTTGTAGATTTTGCGTAATTTAACTTAATTAACAAACAAACACTCTTCATTGCAGACACAACACTGTGCATCTGTGTTTCACACCAGAGCCAAGGCCCAACAGTTCCCTCATGAAGCCAAATTTAATCTCACTAGATCCTGATTTTCATTTGAATCTGCACCAAATTGCTCAAACTCAGAGACATCATTCCCCTAAAATGTGCCAGAAATCGACAAGAATTATGACAAATGGCCTCATATTTCCCTGGAGATGAAAATAAGGATCCAGATCTGCACCAAAATCAAATGATTTCCTCCCTGACACATCCTGCATCATTTTACTAAGGTTCCGGGTCGTCCCTTCAGGAGGATTTGCATAATCCTGCTAATTTACAAATAAATAAACACAGGATTATAACCAAATTTCAGTTTAATTCAAAATAAATGATAACTCATAAATACAATAAGGCTCTGTGGTACAGCCTGCTGCTCAATGTTAAAGTTAAAACGAAGTGAACTCTATAGATTCTGCTTAATGTATGGACGACCGCCCTCCACCAACAATGGCTCATTTCAACAGAATATCAGACATGGAGTCAAACCGTTGGCACGTAATTGGCAGTAAAAAGCCCTCCAGACAGACCCCATTCTTCAGATATGGGTTTAATTGTCCAGAATATGATTGCTAAGTGAGAGATCCCCTCACTTCAATCAATCAATCACAATCAAATTAATGGCTTTGAAAAGTGGGACAGTGAAGTACTTAGCGCTTATTAAAGTGGAATGGGTCAAGCCAAAGGTAAGCTGTTTATCTCCTGGAGGAGCGCGAGAAGCAGCCTCGTGAACAGAAGGAAAGAACTCAAATGGAGTTTTTCCCTCCACAATCCAACCTCTCATTAAGATATGATTGGAAAGCCACGAGTCAGGGCCATAACAATACAGAACGGGAGTTTGAAGCCCAAATAATATGAAATTTCCAGGTCGAGCAGAGAGACGGGAACGGTGATACAGACACAGGTAATTGGATGGACCCTCACATTTTCTATAAAATCCTTCACACCTCCTCATGTCTTATTCATGAGAGTAAAAGGTAGTGTATGGCCACACATGAGCTATCGCATTTCTCCCTGCTCATTTATAGCCCTCCTGCGTGAGCCTGGCTGGGCCCAGATAACGTTGAGACCGCCGGGAGGGCAGACACAGCACCCCCCCGAAGAGCAATACAGGCCGTCATAACACGCAGCAAGAGGCATGGTAATGCAGGTTAACTCAAAACTCTTATCAGAATGCCGTACACCTCTCAACGCCGTGAGTGAGCGGCGTGGACCGCCTGCCAGCTGCTGCGATAACAGGGGAGACACATCAGGGCCGACACTTTCAGCAAAGCAGGTTTATTATGAGATGAAAAGAGCATCTCTGCTGTTTAGTGCGTTGATTTTCAATAACAATGCATCATGTCACTGACCTGTGGTTGTTATTCTGTTGGTCTTTTAGTATAAATGGCTGGGTTAACATGAGGCCACAAGAACCACTGCCCATCCTGCATATTAAAGGAAATACATGTGTATTTAAATTAACTGAAAAACGTATCTTTCACTCTTTAGTACGTGAACCTGTTACTCAGACTTTTCAGCAAATGAGTTCAACCTTTATTCGCCTGCTGCTGCCGCCTCGTTACAACCATAGATCAAATTAACTCTCTGGGAAACTCTGGAAAGTCCAGAAAAGGTCAGATTTTCATCCACCATTAGTCTGCCTGATGAAACCACGCTGCTTATCCATTTACATTAAACCTGTAGCCTGATAGTTCACAGGGTAATGAATGCACTGAATACGTGGGGAAGATCATTGTGCTTCTACTGCAGCCAGAAAGTCAGATTCTCATCGTATTCCTCAGGAGATGGATTCCACATCTTTTACGAGTTGTGTGTTTTCTCAAATGTTTACCATTAAATGCATCATCCTTCCATAAAGGGAAAAAAGGTGTTGACGGGGTCATGGAACATGATCTCTTAACGGCTGCAGCAGCTTTCAGCTCATTGTTTTGGATCTAAAACTTCCGACTTTACTCTTTGGTTTCACCTTCACTTCTCTCATCAGCACCACTTTCCAGCAACAGCAGGCGGCAAACATCTCAGGGCAAATGGCAGGCGACCAACATCAGCAACTGGCTGCTGAACGCGAGGTGAATCACAATTTCCTTTTAATTCAATCATTTATTCACTCAAATGTTTTACAGGGACTGGAAATGAAGTCGATATTTCGCATCAGACTGTGTCCTGCTTTGTTCACGATGTTTACCTCCCACTGACCAATCAAACACACAAAAGACTTCTCTCAGGTCTAAAATACAAACCTGAACATTTCACGTGTGACTGGGTGTAATCCCTGTGGTGCACCCTTCAACAAACATAAATCATATTAACATTACATAATCCCAACTCCCTTGACATACAGTTGTGTACCGACCGTTGTTTGTCAACAGATTATGCAGTTGCATTGGAGTTGGCGTGATGTTCTGTATAGCGTGTGCATTAGTATGTAGTAGAATTACACATGTATGAACAAACACATGCTCCAAAGAACACGGAATGGGGTTTAAATCAAGAAGTGGCACCACCTCCATGTGCAGGGTTAATGTTATTGTTCATTTTGCCCTGGGGTCACACTGGGGAGGCACTGGTTCTGTCCACTTGCCTCTATAATGTGACATCAGGTCAAAAATGCAGTTTCTAAAATGGGTCACTCAGAGATATAAGGGCACAGGCGGTCAGGTTTTTTCCTTCAAGGAGCCATTTCCCAGGATTTCACACTGTGGAGACTTCTTCAGGCCCCTGAAGGGAATCACAGATCAAAAGTCTCTGGCTTCAGCACAAAAGAATTCGTCCATTACGTCCAGCTTTCAGACAAGATGACCTCGAGTTGACCTTGAGAAGCAACTTGCAAATACTTTTCTAATAATATTCCTTGTTTTACATTTGCATTCTCTCCCCCTTGCACGTTCTGACAATGATTCAAGGCAGCCACTAATCTCTTTCTAATATTAGAACCCATATGTTATGAGAGATAACTGTGTTTGGCAGGGTGGTCATTTGGAATCTGTAAACCCAGGGCAAGTTTTGCCCAGTGGGTCGTTCCTATCTGAGAAGAACTGGTCCTCTGAAGTGGTTTTAGACCCCCCCAGTGTCACAACTTTAATGGACATGTGGATTTCCTCTAGCCTGGTCCTATTTGGGTGCAAAGCATCAACAGGGAGGCAGAGAGCATCGACCAGACAGCAGCTCTCCCTGCAGGGATGCACCAATTTCTCCTGCTTTCCTTTACTTTCACACATTCAGTACATAAATAAAGATAAAATGCTTCATTGCAACTGTGGCTAAAAAACAAATCAGCATGCAAATGCTGAAGAAAACCATAGAAACAGAATAGAGTTAAAAGCTGTACTTTGTACTGTGACAGTTTTTGTAAACAATCATTATGTAAAACACAAGGACTCAGGATGCAAACAGTCTTCATATTCCCACGAGTCGTCTCACACTATTCCGCATATATCCAGCTGGTGGTGTTAATGACGCAAGAACTGCAGCGATGCACTGAAAAAGGTGGAGGTAATTAAGAACGTGAACATGTGAACAGGGACGTAACAGCAGCTGTGCCTCCATTCAGGGAAAGTGAAGGTTTCGGCCGTGTTTAAAAAGAAGCCTTCGGTCAGTCACGTCAAGTTTTGGGCTCGAGCCTTTTGATAAGCAGCTAATTTGAGACCCCAAACAGATCTGAACCTCAGACTGGGCCTTGACCCTACTGCAGGGAGGTGGTGGAGAAGCAACACGGACTTCAATGACACAGATAAGGTGGTTTAAATATTCTTCCATTAAAAGTGATCATTGGATGTTAGGAAAGCTTGTGGACAGAACAGTGAAGTAGTCTGTTTACAATGGAGAGGTGGATCAGGTCAGTAACTGGGAGCTGGAAGGTGAAATGCATTGAATGTTGCAGTATATAAATTTGGTAGAAGAGAATAAAGGGCAGGAAGAAATGTGTAGGTGAAAAAGACAAGATAAACGGTTGAGTGTGAATGAGAGTGAGTATGAATCAATGTCGCTGGTCAGATGTTTGTTCTGTCAATGCTTCAGAGATCATTGGTCGTCCAAGGTGGATGAATACGTATATTTGAGGAGAAAGCAGAAGATAACTGGAAGATCAATTAACCTTGAGTTGAGGAGGCAGCAGTGACAATCAGGGCTCATCAGGACATTATGAGAGGAAGAGGGGGAGTGAGAGACCATTCTTGGGTATGTGGGAAGAAAGGACGATAGAAATCAGAATGAAAAGTAAATCAAAAAGCAGGAATAAAGGAAGACCTACAGAGTTCACCTTCGTAAAACACTCTGCATCGAGAAGAGAATCGATGAAAAGGTGAAAACAACCTGAAGGACCGAGGCAGGATGGAAAGGGAGGTGGACGACCTCGGGTCCCGTTCACTGGGAGAAGCTTCTTTTATGGCTTCAAGTAATAACTCGTTGGATCGCTGAGCAGACAGGGGGGGGGGGGGGGTGGACATCGGATCAAAACATCTCTCGAGAAATTCAATTGCTGCCGCCAGACCACGGGTGTGAGGTGGTTTGAGGTGAGGAACATCTGAACATTGTGAAATGATCATAGTCTCATTGGCATTCGGAGAGTAGCACTGAGACGTACAGATCCTGGGTTGTTGCATCATTTCTTTTTTAATGTGATGCTACTCACCCCTTTCTCAAGTGATTACAAATGAAGCCAGTGCTGTGTTTGAGTGTAATGCAGGACTGTTGCAGAAAGGTGAGGATAGTTGCTGGATTTTTTACATTTTTAGCCTTGGGGCAAAAATGTCTGTAAACCCACAGCAGGTGCAGGACAAGCGCCGGTAAGAATATTCATTAGAGGTGCGGAGGCGGCTGGTCGATGTGACGCCATTAAAGCTTCACGGGGCTGATGTGACAGAGAAGATGAGGGAGTTTCCACTTCTCTGAGTCGAGTGTCCATGTTGGATGTAGTGCCGACAGGTCAGGTGGGAGACAGGGGGAAGCTTTAGTTCTCAGGAGGTTGAGCAAGTGGAGAAGGAGAGTTGTTGATGTTGTGGAACTTGTCCCCGAGAGAATCTGAAGCTTTTGTTTTAAGCTAGGACGCATCCAGACCTGGTGTCACTTTCAGACCTTCATCACCTAAGCTTCTTCACCCTGGACTAAAAGATGCTTTCGGTTTTAAACCTTTGGAAAAATCTACTTTAAGGAAAAGTTTTTCGAGGAAGGAAATGCAGTCAACTCACTTTCAAGGACTCAGAAAAAATATGGAAACAAAAGGTGAAGCAGGTCGAGTTCCCTGGTACGTGAGGTCAAGCTGTGGTGAATAAATGGGTTTGCAGTTCAGTAACTTTGAAAGTGCAGAAAGTCAAACAAACCTGTTGGGACTACGATAGGAAGCCGACTTACTGGTCAGGAACTCAAGTTGAGAGAACAGGAAGTTACAGAAACACTGATCCTGAGGCAGCTGACGTGGAAAGTGGCAGACAAATGAACTCTGGGAGGTAACAAGTGAACGAGGGGCAGATGTGAAGGGAGGAGTCTGAAAACATCTGGGTAGTTTCATTATTAAGGTTCATATGTTTCAGGCCTTTTTAAAGAAACCCTTCAGCCTCCAGATAACGTGGCTCCACACAGCTCAGAGAATGATTCTGCATCAGGAGCAGAAGCATCTCATTGTCGTGATTTCAGCCCCAAAGCTTTTTAACTCACGACTTTTTCATTTTGCTGCAGCGGTATCGCTCTGCGTGGATGTGACGGATGTGAGATAAAAAAAAAAAAAAAAAAAAGCAGAGGTGACGTGATTATCTGAGCAGCAGCTCAAGTTCAAAATTTTTTTATTATCAGAGCGAACAGGGAAATGAACCCAGCGGTATCTCCTCATTTCTTCTACCTGCTGCTTTCAGGTGCATGTGAGGGCTCCGGGTTCGTCAGGCGTCCCGCGGCACTTCGTCAAAGTGACGGCGAGTCGACGGCATATTGGAAAGATGAAATGAATCCACCATGATGAGTCTCTCATGGAGGAGGTGGAAGCACGAGTCTGGGAGATTTATTCTTACTTGAAATGACTGGGTTCTGTGTTTTGTTCTGGACTCTCCCGTCTTTTTGTGCCTCTTTGTTTTTCTGTCTCTCTGTCGTCGCTCTTTGTTTCTCTGTGGTAATTACGAGTCTCTCTGTTGTTTGGAGTTCTCACTTTGAGGAGCTGTGTCATAAATAAACAACTATTTTTCCATCCCTGTGTCACAGTATTGCGTTTTTGGTCATTTAGCATCTGTTTTGTGTCCTCGTTGTTGTTCTTTGTCCCTCTTTGTCGTCTCAGTGTGACTGTTTCTGGTCTTTTCTGGCCTCTGCTCTTCTTTAACATGTCTCACTGGTTGTTTTGCGTCTCATTTTCTGGATATTTTTGCATTTTTATTTCACTGCCTTGTGTGTGTGTGTGTGTGTGTGTGTCCATTGTTGTTTTGCCTCGTTTGATAGCCACTTTGTATCTTTGTGATTGTTTTGTGTCTATTTGAATTCATTTGTGGCCTTTAGGGGATTATTCTGCATCTCTTTGTGGTTGTTAAGTAGCTTTTTCTGGCACTTTGTGTTCTTTTGCCTCAATTCGTTACAATTTTGTGTGTCTTTGTGGTAATTTTTAGTCTTTTTGTAGTTGTTTTGCATTTCCTTTAGGTTGTTATTTGTGTCTTTGTGGTCGTTAGGTTATAATATGTGACCACTTAGGTCCCTGTTCCTGTGAGCTCAGTAAACCCAATCAATAATCCCTCCATGAACAAATTAAAGAAACTCACTGCTTGTACAGTCTATAATTATATGGAAGTGATTCATCGTGATTCCCTCAGCCGCACTTAGATTATGCAACATGTCTGACTGGATGTGTCTTGATCTACAGAGAGGACACAGTCAGTGGGACAGAGAAGGACGGAAGCAGGAAGAATTCAATTCTGTGTCAGGGAGGAGGGGCCACTGTCACACTGAGATAACAAAGGAAACAAATCTGACACACGTCCTTTGCTTTAAGTCGTCATAAGATTCCCCAGATGCTGCATTGATCGTCTTTTTATGTCCCTGTACACTCGATAAAATGACCAGCTGTCGCCACAGAAGCTTATTCACTCACGTCTGAAGTACCTGGACGTTATTAGGAGGATATTTTGATGTAGTTCTATCCGACTGTATGTGAGGATTGAGGAAAAAAACGTAAAAGCCAACTATTAAAATTCTATTAAAATGGATTTCCACTTCACAAGTTAACTGTATTTTGTAAAACACGTCTCCTCTGTCGTCTTTCCCAGATGAAGTTCCTCTGAATCTCTTCTGCTCTGTGATCTCTGCCTCCTCTCCTCCACCGGTTCTGGAAGCCGAGTGGAAACCTGCACTGCAGCTCGCCTCCTTTTTATGTTGTTGTGATGTGACTCAGCGCCGACGTTAAATCACCGCTCCGCACCCTCCGACCTCAAACAGCTGGTTCTGACAAGTGGGAGTTTTCACCTCCGTCTGACCGTTTACTAATAAAAGAGAAGAAGAAGGGATGAGAGAGAGAGAGAGATGATGGCAACGTGACTGATTTAAAGCTTTTTATACTTTTAAACGTGAGTCACACCCATGAAGCACGCTGACTTTAATGACCCTCTGACTTTCCATGTCTCACTAGACTGGGGTCGACGGGTTTTGACTGGTTTTGGGTGAAGTATCTCAACAACTTTGGGATGAATTAACATGAAAATTTGCCGTGATGGCAGTTTTTTGAGTAAACTTGTTCCCTGCTCTTCAGTCAAGCTGCACCAAAAATCAACCACTCATAAATATCAGTCTCCTTAATGTGCCAGATTCTTTTTTTTAAATCAAGGTCCATGAATTATTTCCTGGGTAAACCTTTTCTCGTAATGGCAGAAAGACGAAGAAATATATTCTATATATACGCTCCAACATTTTAAAAGTGTTCTCTTGGCCCGTGTCCCATCCTTCAATTGTTCAGTGGTTTTCTTTTCATAATTCAGCTGACAAACCAACGAACTGGGGTGAAAACATAGGAAAGTAATTAACCTGAACAATGTCCCTTGTTGTGATAAGATAAAGAGGGTTTCATGTTTACACTTAAACTTTCAGCTTGTCAAGAATTGAAGTAGTGAAACAAATCCAGGTTTTGGTTTTCTCTGCTCTCATTACAACTGAAGCCTCCCGTTGAAATAAATAGAGTGTTTGACTTAGTTTCCCCTTCACATGAAACCGTCTGCTCTGGGGAAGCAGCAGACGCTCCTGAGGACACGCAGTCAGGGGCAAATGAGGGAGTGTCTAACTGTCTGAGATTCCAATTGAGCTGACATCAGTTTCCAATCGAATGACTGTCAAACTGCCTTTGTGGCAGCTCCAGAACGTCCGTGAGACACCAGAGCCGCCCGTCAAGATCACACTCCACAGCGAACTCAAAGTCAAGTCTCGGCCTGAGCTTGTTCCTTATTAGTTTGAGTAGCGTCACGCTAACTGTGCTGTCAGGGTCAGAGTCCAGAGAACAAGCCGTCGAAAACATGAATATCTGGAGAGTGACAGCGACGGTGAGAAAACGAGTTTGTTCAGTGACGTCTGCTACTGAAGCCTCCACTTTACAGACAATGATTCTGGATAGATGTTGCAAATCAGGACAGGAGAAGGACAAGAACTGTCAGATGGCCTAACAGGTTGATACAGACATTCGTGGTCCCCAGAGGATGAATGTAATAAATATCCTTTCCTCTAATACAATTTTACAGTCCACATTTTTGTTTTTTTATTGGAATATTCTGACAGACGTTGGATAGAAAACCCCTTCACCTCCAAATACCAGTTTTATTCAACTTTAGATCCAAATACTTGTGGCTGGAGCGAGCGCTGTTTCTCAGTTAAAGCTACGTAGTGTTGCTTTAAACTGGTTTTCAGACTGGCAGACTGAGCCCGGCTGGTTTTAATTCTGGCTACACTGGAATGCCATTAAGTAGCTTATGGTGCGTTCAGAAAGTATCCAGACCCCTTCACTCTCTCACCCTTTGTTCCTTATGCTGAAGTCGTTAAGTTCATTTTTCCCCTCATCAAGCTCCACTGCATAATGGAGCTGAGCCAGAGTCACCATCAGGTTTTTGTTCACCTCTCTCACAGCGCCCCTTAACTGTTCCCCGGTGCTCGGTTTGGCCGGGTGGCCGGTTCCAGGAGGAGTCCTGGTTGTTCCAAATTCTTCCATTTAAGAATTATCGAGGCCGAGTTTCTCATGGGAACCTTAAACCCAGCAGTAGTTTTTTTTTTGAGCTTTCCACAGATCTGTGCACTGAGCTCTGCAGGCAGCTCCTTCTGTATAAAGCTGTGTGTGTGTGTGTGTGTGTGTGTGTGTGTGTGTGTGTGTGTGTGTGTGTGTGTGTGTGTGTGTGTGTGTGTGTGTGTGTGTGTTCGTGTGTGTGTGTGTGTGTGTCACATTAAACCCAGACACTAATATGCAGGTGTGTGCATTTACAAATAAATTGAATGGATTTCGATCATGGTGGAGAAACATTTCAAATATAATGTGTGCCTTCACAATGGGACCAAAAATCAATATAACTGTGATATTTTTTATATATTTAACTTGAATACATCGATTTTTCTTTGAATGAATTTAAATGTTTTTGGCACAGGAACACAACACAAAAAAATGTGCAAAAGGTCTGAAACTTTCATAATGTATTGTATAAAACAAAAGTAGTCTGAGTTTAGGAGAAGGAAATTATGGCCTCCGATATTTTCCCAACCACTTCTTCTCGACCTCAGAGGGAAAACTCATGAGGTCAAGATAGTAAAAACACAGTTTTTTATTCTTCCACACGAGATCAGGCCAAGATGCTTTATGCAAATAAAGACAACCTAATTAGGTGCTGGACTATAGTGGAGCTGTGAAAAAAAAGATCACACCCACACCACCACAAGCCCCAGAGGTCAGTGGATATTTTCTTTTAAACCTCACACTTCCAGGACTTTACGCTGCTGAAGCCAAACAAAACCTCTCATGTTGGAAATCGAGCAACAAATGAACAGATGTAGGACCCGGCACAACAGACTGGAAACAATAAGCTGCAGAAGCTTCTTTGATTAAAAGAACAAATAAACAAGTAACAGACAAAGAGTGAAATAATGAGCTTTTAATAGCGAAGGGCAATCTGGTGCTTTTTTTTAATTATTGCTCACTGATAAAAGCTGAAATTCATTAAGGTTTTTATGTTTGATATTTCATCAGTGGAATAAGGTATTTTTTAGTTTTACAGTTTCCTAATATTAACAGTTACTAGAACATAAATTGTGGTTAGAATCAATTGTTGGGAAGCAACTCACACCAACATGGGACAATTTCAGTGAACAATCATATTCTTTATCATAAGCTTTAATCTTGACTGAGGAGTTTCTTGGACATTCGGACGAATTCTCCAACAATCACTGTGGTTCTTTGGTGCAAGTCAAGGCTGTCTAAACGTACATTATCAATACATAGTATATTAGCTGTATAATTACAAAATTAATGACACACAGTGTTACGGCACATTAACTTTAACAGGCCAGCAACATACTACATAAACAGTCCCTGTCTAATGAGATGATCATTAATCCTCCAGGAGCTGACGATTTAATTGCCTTTCTGGAAAAACCTTCTTCTTTTACACTTTATAGTTTCACAGAAACACTTTCACCTGTTTGATTAAGTGTCTAATTATGACATGTCATTCATTGAGATTTGAAACCTATGTGGAGAGTAACTCATTAAAAGCTGTGAAGATGTGTTGAGGCTCCGCTCGACTGAGGAACCACAAGTCGCTGCAGATGCTCGTTCACAGCAGGAAAATAGAAGATGAACCATTCGCAGCTGGAAAAATATTCCAGTGATCGCTGCTGTAATCTGGTTCCAAGCTCACAGAAAAAAAAAAAGACGATATTAGTCAAATAAAATGAGCCAAGTCAGAAACACCAGACAGGTGACGAGAGAATCTGCTCCACTTTGGTCTCGGAGCTTTAATTTTTCGCTCTTCTTCACGAACCCTTCCAGACTGTAACCTTCTCATCTGTTATTTATTCCTCGTTTCTTACTGTATACCTTTGATTTCTCTCTCTTTGCCGTCCTAATAAACAGATGATCCCACATGACTGACACTCTATGTGTTGGAATTGGGTGTTTAATGCTCCGGGGGTCAAATCGCAGCAGCTTAACTGATGAAAACAATGTCCCTCTTAAGCTTTTACTGTAATAAAAACATGGAGTGGGCACTAAATCACTGGGCTCAATCTGCACCTGCATAACTAATGAATTCCAACACACACACACACACACACACACACACACAGATAATTTATGGATCCTCTGGGAATCTCTATTTTATGACAGTGTTGAGTAATTTAGGGTAATAATATTGACAAAAGTGCATTAGCACCAGTGATTTGATCTTTAATCCGATCTTCCATTAATCAGTCCACGTTCCTGTTGCTTTTCCAGGTCAGGATTTCAGGGTGAAACAGGAAACCAAGCGTGCTGTCTGTCATCTTCTCGTTGATGGAGACGTGCTTCGAGGCGAGCAGGGACACGTCATGTCCCGGGTCCACGTTGGGTTTCCTCCTTGTCAGCTAAAATACCTCGGGGGGGGGATCCTTTACATAATGCAGAGGAGCTGCATTTTCTCTCCAAACTCCAGCTGGGTCATTGAACTAATTTATGAGTCAACTAAGAGTCCATGCGGATGAGCCTCATTTCCCTCAAATCTGATTTGCTTTGTGCCGTCATTGAATGAGGGAGGGGGGGGAGAGACGTACAGCAAAAGGTTTCATCAAAGACTGAACAGTCGATGAACTGTTATATGTTATATAACGATCACAGGCACTGAACCCACTCACATGATCTGCATGTCTCCTGACGCTAGGACACATGAACCCGTCTAGTGAGGCCAAATGGAAGCAGTTTGACTTACACCCACACATAGATATCAGTCCTCTGAATATGTGTGATCTTTGTATCAAAGATATCTATTAATTAATTAATTATTCTCTGGGTAAATTGGGAAAATGGTCAGCGGTTTGTATATTGTCTGACATGTGGAATGTGCAGCTCTACATCATGTTTTCCTCCATTCTCCATTTAACTAGTTTTACCTTTTTTTCTCCAAGCTGTTGAGGACGTGGTTTGAGTAAACTTTGTTGGAATTGTCAGCGGTTGAAGCAGACCTGGGGTTTGGTGCTTCTGCTTAGCGTGATCACCTTGAACTTCCAATCTGGTTCCTGTGGATTAGAGAACAGTTTGAAAGTCTAAGGTTAAGAGAGTGTCATGGGGACTTTGAAAAAGTCTCCAGACCGAAGAATCTTCCTCTCAGTATGAACCTGAGCAGACGTCAGTATTCCCCCAGAAAAACACTGTCTGAGCCCTTTTCCCAGTCCACACCGCACACACACACACACACATACCGCACACACACACACACACACACACACACATACACACACACACACACACACACACACACACACACACACTGACACACTGTCAACTGGATTAACAAACTCCCTTGGCCCTTACTTTATCTACTCAAGTCTCATCTCTTCCGTGACCAGGACAAAATCTACATTTATTTCTGTCCTGAATCTGAGGCTGTGCCATCAGGAGGAGTCTGCTCTCAGTAAACCAAGACCAGCGAATATCTGATATTCAGGTGAATTAATGAGATTTAATCCACTGCTGCTCGTTACCTAAAAGGCTGATACTCAATCCAGATATCCTTCAAACGACGTGTGCATGTTTATCAACTACTTTCTCTGCAGATGAATCTCCTCACATGAGGACACAATGTTCTGTTTCTGGCCAAAGTTGTTTCAAAGACACAATCCAATGGTGAAGAAGTTGTATTTTTTCAGTCTGAGGTCCATCTCTTTACGTGTGGACTCCTTTAAGACGAGGTTACTGTGGACTTGAATCATCAGTCGATGCACTTGCTACGCTAGCTTCCTTACAACGCACTGTGTCTCCTCTCACCCACTCACAAACTGGAGACACTACACAGATTCCCACCAAAGAATCGTGGGCTTCAGTCGGAGGCACGATCCCAAACACACGTACACTTTGGAGTCTCCGGTGGAAACACTGCTCGTTCATTTTGAATGCGGTGACGTCTCCGCTTTGCCGAACTGTTCCTGTTCCTCCTGTGGGAGGAGAAGTGGAGGCAAACCTTTAAAGCGGACCTACAGGCACAAGCCAATCAAATCGAGTATAATATAATAAATCAAATCCAGGATTATGCTTTAACTACCATATGTATTACAACATTTTTTGGTTGAAGGATGCTAGAAAGCCTTTTCAAAAATTATTAATAGATCTGAATCTTGAATGTCATGTCAGCAAAATAGCCACAAGACAGGTCTGCTGTGTCGTGGGAAAAAGTTGTCCACTGTCACACAGGAGTTTCTCTGCAGAGGATCAAGGGTTCTATCTCCTCGGACTGAAGCATCTGCACTGATCTGTATCCACACTATGAAATAAAGCCTTATTGTTCCTGTTCAGAGGACCTGAGGTTTGCAGCTCTGCAGCTCACAGGCAGTAGAAATATCACAAGCTGCAAACACAACTGATTATTTTATGAAAAAAAACGCCGTCAACAAGACTTTGTTTTTTAGTTTTCTCTCTTTGTGTTTTTCGACGCTTCTTTGCCACTTTCTTCTTTTTCTCCTCAGACACAACTGATGCAACGGCAAATAAAATAACTTCGGAGCAAAAAGAAATATTTATTTTAGAATCATGTGCTGTCGCCTCAAAGTCTGTTCTTGGTGGATATAACTAACAAACCTGTGTGGGTATGTTTATATAAGACACGGTCATTAATTACAATTATTTGTATTTGGTGGAAATTAGTTGGATTTTAATGATATTCTGTTGCCGGAGCCTCTGGCTGTAAAAAAGGCCTTCGGGCCATTTTAGCATTTGAACACTGATGAATAATACAAAAAAAGATGAATAATTAACTCATGTTTCATTTTCTAATCTGAAAACACAAACACACACAAAAAGAAAGAGCCGGGTGGAGATCTGCACAAGCGGAGGCACAACGGGGGGGTATCGGCAATCGGCATTTGACTTATTAACCCAGATTTAAATTTTACAAACCTATCTGTGGCAAATCAAATAGATGCTAATTGTATATAATTTCACTTGGAACTCCTAGTGTACATACTTGGCCTTTGACCATTGAAACATTACTAAAATGAGACAATTTCTGTGAAGGACCAGCAAGAAACACTTTTACCTTAAGCTAAACTGTCTCAGGTTTTCTTCGTAAAACTTATCTACAGTCGGTTCAAAGCACAGATATTAGCTTGTCCCCTTAAATCTATAATATTCACGTTAAAGTGTGTCTGATTGTGTTTTAATCCTTTCACAGACAGATTGAATCACTGACCTCCTCACAGTCACAGATCAGCGTCTTCAGCCGAACTCTCGGCTCCTCGCTGCTGGACAGAGACTCGGAAACAGCCTCCCTGTAGATTTCAGGCTAATTAATTTTAAAAAGGCAAACTTCTTTCCTCTATTTGCTTTTGTCCCCAATCTGTTAGAATGCTTTTCTTTTCTTGTAGAACTTTTTGTTGCTGACAATTTTGTTTCTTTTAAAATGTCTTTTTTAATCTGTTGTCGTATCATTTTGCAGAAAGGAAGTCAGGTAAAGTCGTATGATGCCAGAACATAATAGTAGAAAGAAGGTTTATTTTCACCCATAATTGCTTCACAGCTAAATTGCAATTTTTATTATTGTAACCATGACAACAAAGGTCCTCTAACCTCGGGGAAGTATTTCAATCCAATGTTTTTTTCCTTGAAATCTCAAAAAAACATCTGTGAATATCACACAGTTACATTCTTCAGCAAATATTCTGTCAGAAAAGAAAAGTGTGTTTCTGTCTGTGTTCCCTCCTCGCAGTCTCAGTGGGGGGGGGGGCACAGTGAAGTGGTCTATGACAAAGATGCTGTTTGACATTGAAACCTTAGAAAAAAGAAAGCAGCGGCTCTGTGTCGAAGAGGAGCGTAGAGCGGCAGCTATACGCAGTCGGAGTCAGACTGTTGATGATGTACAGGAAGAACACAAGTGATATCTGACCCCCCCGACGTGTGATCCACTATCCTCCGTCTTCCCCACCTGCCTCAGCAGTGTGTTCTCCATCTCCGCACCTCAACCTTCCCCTCCCCCCACACAATATCAACTGGCCTTTATGTTGCCATGGTAACAGGCGGCGGCGCTAATATGAGGGCAGAGTCATTGATTTGATTTACTGCAGATTAATATAGACGTAGCATTAACTCCACAGGGGGATATGATGTGTGGCTCGGACGACCGAGGCGGAGCTCACTTAACTTCCTCGTTGTCAACAAGATGTCAAATATTGGCTCGATCAATATTAATTCAATCATTGAAAAGCTTATTTTTTCAATATTTGATTGTATATAAAGGAGACGAGTGTACGGGTTGAGTGTGACCGAGGTAAAGAAGGAGTCCATGTGCACACAGGGAGCCGTGATATTTCTTTCTAATGTTTTATGTTCATCGTCAAACTTCTTAGCTCCTACGTCAGTTAGCATGCTAATCATGAACACAACAATGTTAACTAAATAGATGGATAGATAAATATATAGATAGATGGATAGAGAGATAGATGGATAGATAGATAGATAGATAGATAGATAGATAGATAGATAGATAGATAGATAGATAGATAGATAGATAGATAGATAGATAGATAGATAGATAGATAGATAGATAGATAGATAGATAGATAGATAGATAGATAGATAGATAGATAGATAGATAGATAGATAGATAGATAGATAGATAGATAGATAGATAGATAGATAGATAGATAGATAGATAGATAGATAGATAGATAGATAGATAGATAGATAGATAGATAGATAGATAGATAGATAGATAGATAGATAGATAGATAGATAGATAGATAGATAGATAGATAGATAGATAGATAGATAGATAGATAGATAGATAGATAGATAGATAGATAGATAGATAGATCTATTGGTCGTAAGAAGCTGTGTTGACGAATTACCTTGTTTTTTCGTCTGTGGAAAGTGTTCTTTCGACAATGGGCCGAAAACACAAATCTGAATATCTATGGACATATGAAGGTGAACCTCAAGGAAACAAATCAACCGCAACATTTGAATTGCATTCTGTGTTTTCTTACAGCACTTTCTGATTATATGAATTGTGTTTCCTTGTGGTGACGTGACCCTCCTCAAAATCCAACTTCAAAGAACACAATTCCAAAAACTTCAGCTTTAAATTACCATAGAAATAACAAATCATCGCTGAAATCTCCTGCAGCTTTTTCGCCCAACGGTCCCGAGCACATGAAGTGAATGTGAGAGTGATTCCGCCCGTGGTCACAGCCCGATCGTGCCTGCGAGGCGGCGTCTTCAAAAGGAAAATCACAGCTGAAGTTTGTGTAATTAGACAGAGGAGCTATCTGCAGCGAGCATCATCACAGAGGACGGGCTGGTTGTCTCATCTTCTCGCTCCTTCTCCTCTCGGTAACGCATTTCAAAGGGACTTTAAAGGGTGATTAAAAGTTAAAGCTGCGCCTTGAAGGGGAATGCGTTTCAGATTCATGCGTTTCTCTTCCTGTGGCCGACGCCCGGTCGTTCACTCCTGAGCGTTGACCTCGGAGAGTCAGAGACGAGAGACCGTGATCGACTGTGAGTGGTCTGCTCTCGTTTCACTGCTACATTACGAATGCAGTGTAAAAAAGGTCATGAATGATTTGACTCGGGATGATTCTGTGTTTTTTTTGTTGGGTGGATATAAAAGTTGAATAAATACACAAAGTCAATTTTCTTTTCAGCATCTACTGGGAGAGCTTCTGCTTCTTATTTTTCGCAGGCGTAAAAGCAGAATAGTTTTGGTTTTGAAGTTTCTCTGCTTTGCTGGAATTATTTTGGTGCTTATTTGAACGGCGCTGAAATGCTAATGCTGGGCAGGGCACTCAAAAATGCTTCTGTTTCGATCAGTGAAGTGCACTCGATACCACATTCTGCAGTTAATTTCCCCAAGGAAGCGATTCTCTTCCCGTCTCTCTTCCTCTCGAACACACGGATTCAGAAGCACACGCTCTCTACATGTGTGCCTGCGTGCCCACGTGCTTTATTTGTCTTGGTGCTGAGCAAACACCCGCTGAGTCTCGCTTGTTTCTTCTGTCATGATGATGAAAGGCACCTGCTGTTCTCAGCAGAAACGCTTCTCCACCCCATGTTACCGACATCCTTCCTGCATTATTCACAAGTCAGTCACTTCTGCCACTCTCAACTTTTCTGACGTGGGCAGGAGAGAAACTGTGGGCGGAGCCATGCCCGTGCGTAGCCCTGCAAAGAGAAAAATGGGGCAATTTTGTCTTGTATGACTTTCTAGTGACTGCGTTCACCTTGTTCTATTTACCAGTTATATGTTGTGTGGAATGTGTTTCCAGTAACGTTCTCAGGGGCCTTGAAGCCAAATTACTCTGTTCTGATGCAGAGCAGTTTCAGAGCAATATTCCTTATGGATATTTACGTTTTTTTTGCCAAATGTAGTAACAGAGTACTTGACAACAGGTATCTCTATGAAGCTCGATGGTATTTCCAACCTGCTGCAATCATGTTAACGAAAATAACAAAATTTAGGTGCTCTAAATTTTAGTTTGAAGCGTGCAATACCTCTCTATGCACATTTTTCCATTTCATTGTAATTGGGCCGAAAGTTGAGGAACTGTCACTTGAGTTTATTTGTTTGACTGTGAATGGGAGCGATCACAGAAATACGCTGCGTGATTCTTCCTCCTCGTTTTACGCTCCAGTTCTGGTTAAAATACCAGTTCAAAAGACAGAGTGAAGAAAAATCAGTTTTGATGTCAAAGTCATATCTTTTTAAATTCACTCTCCATAAAGCTGCACTCGTGGTGCAATGGAGCGCAGATTGAAACAGACTCTTTTGTCTCACGCTGTGATGCCGAGTGACAGAACGACGCGGCAACAGACCGGAGCAAAAGAAATATTTTAAAGCTAATGTTCGGTGATGTTCCTCTTCAACATTTAAATAAGGCGTCAAGGACTGAAGTGAGGTTCATCTGTCCTTCTGTCACCGGGGAGTCGAGAGTCTTTTTATGCTAATATTAGACATCTCTCTCTCTCCTGCCTGTTCTCCATGTGCGGTTACACAGTGGGCGTTTTTTGCATCACTGCTACACACATGTCCACTTTGAAACACGCTCAGACAAAACATTCATTAGCCTCACTCAACATTTTTGTAGGAATAATGGTTTTCTACCTTGGAATATCATTTTTTTCCAAACACTATGATAGAGCGTAGCTTGTGAGTGGAAAGAATTCAAACAGCATCTTACGAGAATCCTGTGGATGAATGTGTTGAATAAAACTTGAGTGTTTTTTGATTTGTACTCACGGCCGTGTTACCACGCATTGACATAACAGCGCCAGCGATGCATTCAGCCTAATGTGCTTTTCTGTCATTTCTGATGAGATTCCCAGCAGGACACAGAAGGACTCGCACCTACACCTTCAATCACGGCTTCGCTTTCTCCTCACAAAGAAAACGTCTCATTTGAATCTCTGCAAAATGGCCAAAAAGGAACACACCAGTAGACATAGTTTGCCACTGGTGAAAAAAGCAGGTGTGCAGATGAGAGAGCAGCCAGAGTGTCATTCTGCTCTGTGAGGTTCGCTTCAGGGGGAACCGGCGACAAAAAAGATTTCATTGCCAACACAAAGAAAAATCCAACTGTGTGATTTGCATATTTGATAGAAAAGGTGTTCAGTCAGTGTGAAGGAGACACATTTGTGCCCCTGATTAAAGTGATATCCTGCCAAGAAATCTCTCAAACACGCCCCCTCACCGGTTTGAAAGGTGGATTTGAAAAGTTTTTCTTATTCAAATTGACTTTTGTACAGTTTTAAACATTTGCTAAAAGTGCATAGAGACAACCTTCCTCAGCAGATATAGAAGAAAAGAACGCTTCTTTGCAATTGAAGCCAGTAAACCCGTCAATACTCCAATAATAATTTATTGAGAAGTACTACACCAAAATATTAAGTTTTCGTGGGCAAGACTAAAGTTTATTCTCAAAAATGACTTTTAGACAGTAGAATGCATAGTAGAAATATCCTTGGGGCAAGTAAAGAGCAAAAAGTGAGGTTCCTAAAAAGTTATTGAGGGTATTGGAGGTTTCTCAGCTCAGTTCAGATCAGAGGCCAGTTCTCTATTGAGGGTATTGGAGGTTTCTCAGCTCAGTTCAGATCAGAGGCGTTATTAAGCCGAACGCATGCTTCCGTTACTTAGAGTTTGGCGGAGTGAGCAAGCTATGACCCAGCAAAACACACACACACATCCATCATGATCAGAACTGACAAAAGAAGAGACAAACACCTGAATTATCCTGGAACATCTCTGTTTAGACAGGATGTTGAAATGCCAAGTTTCACAGCATGTAGGCACAGGTGAACTTTCTCAGTGTTTATGAACAGAGGAGCAGGTGGAGGAGGACATGGGACATTTTTGTGACATTAACTAAAAGCTGGAATCTCTTATTTTATAATTGTTCTTACCAATAAGTTATAATTATGTCAATCTGTGTGTTAGCAGTAAAAACTATCTGCAAACTCTGCTGTGAAATTAAAAATGATCGTGTTTGTCAGGTGCACTGTCAAACACGATCTAACTGTCTAACCTCATCACTTCAATATGGACTAGATATTGTTCCTCAAGTGAGACCAGCATTCTTTATGAAAATGAATCAGAAAATTAAGATTTTCAATATATGCTACAAATTAGCAGAGATGCACCATGTTCAAATATTTTTGTATGTATATGAGAGCATGAAAACAATAAAACGACCAAACTGAATAAGGACATGACATTTATCTTGAAAATATGGATAACTCGCTTTATAAACAGTAAAACTAAGAACAAATATTTCGGTAATACTAGTTTACATTAACAAACTCTAGCTAGGTTTTGCTCTTTGTCTCTTTTATTCCATATTTACCAAGTAGCTTAAAAGCGATGTTGGCAAAGATTTGCCAAAATGAACATATAATTTACTTATGAGCAGAATATGTTGTTTTTATCAAAATAGATTTAAAGAAAATATCTCACATTAGTTTGTTGCTGACATAAGCAACATGAACATAGAATTCCCTTATGAGCAGAATGTGTTGTTTTTCTTTAAAATCCATTCGTCTCACTTTAAAATGAGGCCCAGGTTAAATGTATTAACAAAATCACCAGGGAGTATTTATTCATCGTGCACTTCCCTTTCTAAAAGTACCTTATATTACAGTTTTTCATAGTATTTCCAGTCCAGATATAATGGTTCTTTCTGAACTCTTCCCCTCAAACTTCCCCTCCTATCAGACAGAACAGTTTCCAGACCCCTGCAGACGTTTATCTCGCCTCAATCTGCTTTAATGCTGCTGTCGATTTCTTCTTGGACCAATTCAGTGAGTTGCAACACAAAGCTCGGCTATCTCTCAGCTGACTAGTTACCTGAAATGTTGGAAAGGCGGCTGGAGATATTTTTCCTCTATATGTGTTTTCCTCTCAGGGGTAGAGTGGAAAAAAGTAGTTCTGTGAGACTGTATTAAAAGTGGAACTTTCTCGATGGTCTCATCTATATGTGGCCGTGTCTCATTTGTTCCCATCCCTTACAGTGGAATCATGCTGCTAAAGTGACTCTCAGTGGCGCCTTGTTGCACTTCCCCATCCGACTTGCAGGGAACGAGCAGCGTTATTGCCGGGCCTGGATCCTCCAGAGGCATGCTAATGGATCTGTTTGGCAGCTTGCCTCTGGAGGCAGGAGGGACGGACTTGTTTCACTTGATGTCAGTGTGGGGATCGGGAGGAGAGGAGAGAATTACAGGTTGGCATTGCTTCAATTGGCAAGAAGGGGAGCAAGGAGAAGAGAAGAAAAAAAAAAGACACCATGCAATGTTTCACTCGCTAGACAGAGAGCTGAGCACCGATTATTTTGGGGGGATTGTTTCAGTTCAATTACTTTGGGCCGGTTTAAGGTTACACCGCTGTACGCTCAGACCAGTGGAGAACGTTTTCCCCCCCGACAGGAAGCACATGAAGGATTTAGATGTCACGTCTCCATCTGCTGCAGGTGAGCAGGGAGAGCGTATCCTTCCACAGCTCCCAAGCTAAATATGTAAACATCCCTGATTTGTACAGTAATTAAAACATGGGGCACAAATTGCTCCCACATATGTTGCCGGCTTGTCGCTGGCGCCACGTGGTTTCTTCTCTGGAGCAAACAGCTGCGAGGGCTGATTACCAGCATCGGCCCCAAAAAACGCTGTGCCAGGATTTATTTATTTATTCTTTTGACCTTCGTGCCCCGGTGTCACCTTACTGCCCTGTCACCGAGTGTTGACTTCTTCTTTGTGCAGCTACTCGTCTCTTCTGTCTTGATTTCAATGATGTCAAACGCTGCGAATTTGCATTGCCCCCCAGATTATAATGTCCTTAATGAGCCACGACTAATGCCCGTTCACAGGACTGTCGCTGGGCACGAGGGTATAACGTCTGCCCAGTGGTGAGAGCTGCTCGACTGTGACTGGCCGTGATGGGAATATTAATACATCACCTGTCTGTCTTTCTTACAGATAGGCAGTTCTAATTTTGTGACATACAGTTTCATTTTAAGTGCACCTTCTGGAAGTGCGTTTGTGTCTTTTCCAAGTACCTCTCTGAATCCTACAAGCCTGTAATGACATTATTGTCTGTGACAATACGGATAGTGCTCCAGTAGCTCTCCCTCTCTTTGGCGTAGCCCAGGGCTGCGAGCACAAGACGGGAGTGAGCTGAGCGCTGATGCTCGGCAGCCGCCTGCAGCTCCACCATCTATCTGCTCAACTTAGGCGACTTCCACTTCTCAGGCTGACACTTTCTGCTCCGGTGGGAAATTCAGGGACATAAAACTCTTGTACATTTAAAATATTACTCCCCGAAAGGTTGCATTCTGCTGCACTTGCCTGATATTCTTCTTAGGAGCAGCGACATGATGAATGCTCGAGCGTTGCAATATCTGTTGGTACACAAGTGAACACAATTGCTTTCTGGACCCCTCTCGGACAGGTTTAACACAATTCATGCAAACTCCCGAGCGACGCCTCATCACATCATCAAAACCCGGAGTGTCCTTCTCAATGGTTTCCACGATCAGTCCCAACTCTTGACTGTCAACATGCCCAAAAGAAAAAAAAGCCAAGTTCATTACTAACAGCTGCCACAGCCTGAAGAAAACCAGGCAGTGATATCAGAGAAGGAGCCGAGATAAGAGAGGAGGATTACCAGCCTGTCGGCGTGCGGGGGAGAAATCAGACAGCCCAGTGAAGCTGTCTTTGGCATCAAAGGTCATCCTTATTAAAGACTATTATGAAAGAGGGTGGAGATACTGCCTGATAAGTGGATTACTGGGAAATATAGTCCGGGAATAGTAGCAGGGAGCAGGAAGGAGCACGTGACGCCTCCGTCAAAAGGTGCCCAGCGGTTCTCCTAAGTATATTTGTCACTGTTGATTAGGAATCACCGGGATATAGAGGCCGGGTTTATGACTGCCAATACCGACTGATTAAGGTGCTTCATCACTGTTTACTTAGAATCCAATTTATCATCGACCTGCAGTAGGAAAGTCAGCAAAATTGTCCACTTACACGGAAAGTGCTGCATCAGAGAAAGTTTAATGGCTGCGCTAATGCCTGCAGCCAGAAAACGGCTCTATCATCACGCATTGATTTAGATGTGCTAAATATAGAGGGGTACACTGTAGCATGAGCAAAGTAGCTTGAACCAAAGGCTGAAACCTCAGCACCAGTAGCTGAACTGGCAGAGGATACATTATCTCTTTGTGGGCTTGAAAAATTCACCTTGCCATTTGCAGGATTTCCAAAAAAAAAAAAAAACGTGACAGCGGAATCCAGTTTATCAGATTTCCTTCCTGCAGGTGAGCAAAGGGACGAGCACAACACCCTTAATCTGTTATGATGCTGAACAAACCATCGATTCACAACGGGAGCCTAACAGCATTTTCCACTCTGGGTGCCGAGGACGCTTGAAAGATGCAGAAAGACGACCGGAGGAGGATCGCATGGCGGCTTTGCAGAGATTATCTGGGCTGTGAGAGGTGATAGAGGATATTCTGCTCCCTCCTCTTCCTCCTCTTCCTCCGCGGTGCTGTGCTGTGCTGGGCTGCAGCTGCAAATTGGGGAGCTCTTTAACGGGATGCAGAACAGTGACAAATGGCTTCTTTTACAGTACATAGGCTCATCCCTCTGACTTTGCCTCTGCCCTTGACATTTACTGGTGGAGACCGATGTTCACTGCAGTTTGACTTATAGTGGCAGGGTGTTAAAATACTTAGGCCATTCCTTTTCCCCCCAGAAGTCTATAGCTAAACATCTTGATCGGGAGCGTTGCCGCTGACATTCAGCACTTGAGCTGCCCTCTGTGTGTGTGTGTGTGTGTGTGTGTGTGTGTGTGTGTGTGTGTGTGTGTGTGTGTGTGTGTGTGTGTGTGTGTGTGTGTGTGGGAGTGTGTGTCTCCCTCCAACCTAGATAACTCTGCTTCCAGCATCACGACCAGACTTGTCTCTCTCTCTCTCTTCTTTTTAATCGTCTTCCTGCTACTTACTGAATCAGGAGTTTTATTTAACACTCATATCACTACATGTTATCTGTGTTTGTAGCAGGTTTTATCT
Organism: Limanda limanda; assembly: GCF_963576545.1. Taxonomy (NCBI): domain Eukaryota; kingdom Metazoa; phylum Chordata; class Actinopteri; order Pleuronectiformes; family Pleuronectidae; genus Limanda; species Limanda limanda. The sequence continues at coordinate 9,151,252 of NC_083655.1, forward strand.
TGATCTGATCTCTGGTTCATCATTTGCATTTACATCCGATATTAATGATCATTCTCGTTATCTCCACTCTGCACTGTGACCAAATCACGGTATGAAAATTGGGAATAGCCGGTGGACATTTTAATAAACAAACATGTACCAGCTCAAGGGAAACAACAATCAACCTATTTCTTCAGTTTTTGAGGAAAAGCTCATCTGTATCATCAAACCGATGCTGTGTTTGACTCGTGCTCAGTTATTGGCAGAGTCACTTCGGTCTGGACAGAAATATCTTCACCACCATCTGATGGGTTGTCATAAAGTTGAAGCATCGATCAATGTTCTCTCAGGAGTAGGAACCGTCAAAATTGAGGTATACGTCCAAATGCCTGCAAACATACTGACATATTTATTTTTTAAATATTAAAAAGAGACAGAGTTGTTTCATTAAGAAAGAACAGGACGCCTGTCAGGTTTGAGTCGGGTTTGGACAAAAAAAAAACCTCTGTTCTTTATAACTGTGGCGTCCACTCGAGCGTTTCACCACCTCCAGCTCGATGTGTCAGTCTGTGGTCCGGAGGATTCACGATGTCTCCTCTTGGCGTTTTCTTGATTTGACGTGATTGAACTTGGACAGAGATTCCTGTAGTGAGAACTCTGTGAGAGAAAACAACTTATGTGCGTAAAGTAAACTTGATATTTAAATCATCTCTATTAAACTGAACTGACTCATCACAGCTCAGATACTTTTTCTCGAGGTTCTTCTTGGTTCTTCTCTTCCTTCCTCTTGCTCCTTTTTTCCATCTTCACTAATCCATGAGATTCATCACGTTACTTTCCCACAGTGGCAGCAGGAGATGAAAATTCGCAGCTTTCTTTCCCCATCTCTCTCTCTCTCTCTCCATCTCCATACGCCTCTTCCTCTTCCTCTCCTCTGTCCTCCCTCGGTTCTGAGATGTATTCCCATGGCGGCTTCTGCTGCTTCAAATGCGCTGACTTCAGCATCTGATCTGAGCTCAGCCCTTGTGATCAGGCAGGATTCGAACTTGTCAGGATCGCCTACTGCTTTAATAACCCTTTCTTTTATACCCCTTCTTATTTTTATCACAGTCTTTCTTCTCTCCCTCTGCATCATTTATTTTCATTCTGACGCCCCTCGCCTGCAGTCTGTTCTCTCTGCCTCTTATTCTTTTCGCCTTATTATTACTTTTGAGCTTTGTAACACCGGCTTTACAACTTTTCATGACGGTCCGGCCGTGTGAAGAATTATCCAGGCGGAATTTTCTCGTAGGCTACAGAGAATATATGTGCAAGTCCGTCTCCAGCCTGGAAGTGATTTCTCATCCTCGTGGTTTTTCATTGTGACTGTCCATACGAACCAAAACACCTCCGGGCAAACACAAGATCATGTTTCTGTTCTGTCAACGGTCTGAAGCCAAAGCTCAGTTCGAATTATGTATCACCGCTGTAGCCTGTAAATAAAGATGGACGACATGACAGCTCATCGCCCCCTGGTGTTTGACTGCAGTATAGAGCGTAAACCCCACCTCCTCCATGATAGTGGCTCCAAAGTAAGACTTCATGCCGCAGATTATTAAAAGAGTAGCAGGCAAACCCTTGGAGGATGAAGTGGGGGACACCACGCTCTGTAACCACGATCTATTTGGGCATCGCAGCGACTAAGTGCTCGGACTGTCACCTCGGATCAGGAAGGACCAGATGCTCTCTGCTCTCACATATTCTCCGTGTCGGCCCGGTGCTCCAGTTTCCTCCGCAGACAGGCAGACAGCTCTGAACGCTCCCTCCCATCATCCAGTGCATGCTGGGAGCCTGAAGAATGATGAAATTAGTGAGCTTCAGTGAACACTGGTGCTCAACACAGCTGCCAGCACCGTCTTGTTCAGTTCTTAACCTTTGACCACGGCTCAGTTTACTTATTATCGAGCCTTGTAGAAAAAAATATACTGTACAACTTTCTGTCAACAACTTCTGCAGTGAGTATTTACCCTGTTCTGTTCCAGATGCCAAATCTGTGCTGGCTTGTTTTATTATGCATCACATAAACACATTATAACCTAAAAAAATACAACTGCGGAAATTAGATTGTGCCACAAAATCCCTCAAAAAGACATGACCACAATATTAGTTAATAATTCAGCACTTGCTTCAGTTGATGCTGTACTTGGGTAAATCAGAAATTGACAAAGACTCTGAGTCTTTCAAATTGAATATGTTGCTTGTTCGTGTAGAAACGCAAAAGAAGTGAAGTTATACAACGCTTCGATGAAGATCTGCATTTTCACATCATCATGTCCGCCAAGGGAGGACGAACCCATTGACTTTTGGAGCAGATCCGGATAAACAGGTGGATTCAAAATATGTTTTTCTTTTACTTCATCTAACATAGTGAGATGAGGCATTAGCCTTAGAGGATGTACAAACTCTGGCTAGTTTTCCAAGTCCAGTTTCCTTTATAAACTTCAATAGCTCATTTCCAAACATGCTCTTATTTCCATTTTCCCAGTTGAAGTGGATAGGAAATGTGTTACTTCTGATTTAAATGATTGTGAGCTCGTATTTTCCCTTCACATCAGCCTCAGTGAACTTTCTTTCAACTCGAACATTAAGCCGCTGTGGTCCGATCCCCAGATGGAGGGTCGCTCTTACAATGCTGTTCAAGTTTTTGAGGAATCAATGAGGCGTTTGAGTTGTATTCCTCCGCTCCGCACAAACTCAACCTCCCGCAGAGAAGAATTGCTCGGGATATTTTCTAAATTGTGTTGAGCTTCCAACAATTACCTGGAGGCAGCTGCAGGATTAATTCAGCCTGTAGAGCCGTTCGATGTTACTGTTGCATGTGATAGTTCAGTGAAGGTTCCAGTAAAAAATGGACACTGCACAGATCATGCTGTTTTTACTGTGCGGCTCGAACACGTCCTCCCTCAGGTTGTTTCCTGTGACCATGACTGGGTTCATAGGAGGCCACCATTCATTTCACATCATCTATAGGCAGTGGAAACATTATCAACAGTGCAGAACCTCCTCTTCCCTCCAGGATTCTCTGGCTCGGGAGCAGACCAAAATTTATGCGAGATAAAAAGCAATTATAGTTTTTTTTTTCTTTCACAATAACAGGTTCACAAAACACAATCAGAAAGAAAAGATATAGGCATCAGGTGACCTTGTGGTTGAGATGCATAGGCCTGCATACAACTGCAGTATTCCTGGTTTAACTGTGGACGTCTGTAGCGAGTCAAACCCTGTTCGCTCCCCCCTGTACGTCCCAATTATTTACAACGGCCCAGCAAAGACATAAAACATCCCTGCATTCCATGGAAAGAGACATTTATTTATTCATTCTGACAGTTAGTGTGAAATGGGGAGAGACAACAGGGAAAGACACACGGCAGAGGACTGGGTCGGCTCTATGAGGCTATAGATCACCATGCGGTGCAGAAAGAAACATTTATTTCAACCGGACTGAGACTTATTGTACTATTATTACATTTTTGTTATAATGGATTTTGTTTGGGGCACATGCAGAGGAGTGAAACATTTCTGATGCAGATATTGAGCAATGTTTATTTTTAAAAAGGTAAATTCCTAAGATTATTCATTTCATGATAGAGAACATTTAATCTTAAACTTTACGATAAAAAAACTCTAAATAAAAAGAGGCTGAAAGGAGATATTGGTTTCTTCAAATACTTGTATTAATATGCCTTCTTACAGCCCTGATTGAAAGCAGTGCAGATGTGTTTTATGGCATCAGAGACACAAGCCAAAAATAATGTCACCTTCCTCCTCCCCCAACTGGCTCAGTAACTGTAATAATATTCATAGTTTTTGACATAACGTCTTCCACTTAAATCTGGGTGTGTTTCAGCACCACGTGAATGAAAGATTTTGTGAATGTTCCAGTTTTAACGCTTCATCATAATTTCCTATTAAGTCTCTATATGTGATTTACATGGACCAGACAGTCACCTCCTGTATCTCTACATTCTATCAGGCAAATGTCAGAGCTAATGCACCAGGCCGAGCTCCAAAAGATTTAATATTCGTACAATTTAACACTTTGCATGCTTGCTAGAGGGGCGGCTGACATTTAGGAAGCTGCTTGCAGTCCGGGGTTCGAGCAAATGTTAAAACTAAAGGTAATTTGCTTTCCCCTGTGGAGTTTTATCTCCATAAGGTGCTCGGTTGCTACACGACCCAGTTTCCTCCAGTTGTTCCTCTACTTTGAGTTGGTAGAGACCCGGTGCAATGACATTTTGAGAGCATCTACTTTCCTTAAATTGATGCTCAGGGTCTTCGAGATACAATGGAATCGAGGTCTGCAGGTTTTTCAGGTTGATCCTTGACCCTGAGCATCACTCGCTGATGTGGTTAGAGTCAGGAAACACAGGGACTGCAGCTGCTGTGTTATCCTCGTATTTCAGGCTTCATCCTTTTAAAGCCCAGCTGCTGCTTCACCTGTGGGCTCTTACCTTTGCATCTTGTTTTCCTTTTTGCTATTGCCTCCAGCGCTTCTCTCATTTGTAAAAAGGCTTGAGTGAGAAACAAAGATTGCGTGCGGCTGATTGATGAAACAATGGAGAACATTTCTTACCACAGGAGATAGTTCTGCATTGTGCTCTTTCTCCACAAAGACTCGTTCAAAGCACAAAGGGCTGTCTGGGGGGGTGGGGGGGGGGGAGTGAGTGTTTCCTCCCAACAGGCTGTTCCATACAATGTGTAATGGAAGATCAGAGAATGTGGCCTAATGGGGGATTACTGCAAGCTTCGGCTGAAACGCACACAAATAAATCTGCTGTGTGACACACGACTGAAATCTCTTCATTTCTAAAAGACTAAATCCGTGTCGTGCTGGTCTCCAGATGAGATCTGTGTAATGATTTATTATTCTGTCAATTCTAAATATCCCACAGATATGTAGGGCTCTGAAGAGTGGGAGCCACGGAGGCCGAGCCAAACCTCAAACACTCCATATTTGACATAGGATTTAAAACATGCAACTTTTTATCCTTAAATAGCAGCTTCAGAATTATGTTGAATTGTGTTAATGTTTGTGTTGTGAGTGGTGAGTCAGGAGGGACTGAATGATAGAATCTGCAGCTGTGCTAAGAGGAAAGCTTTTACCAATCGAGAAGAGTATTAATTATTAGGTGTAAACAACGTGGCAAATGCATGAATCACCATGTGTGGCTACAGGGGGCTCTGTTGCAAAAAGTGACATAGTGCTGCTTTAAAATCTCATTATCATTTCATTGTCTGAATCTTGGTTTGAAAAGTTTCTTGGTTTCTTCCAACAGAAGATTGTGTCTTTAATAGATTTTTATTAACATCTGAGTCGAGACGTATCTTCTCCTTTAATCTGCTTCAGGTTCATTGGAAGGTATTAACCTTTCTATTCGATACCAGCACACATCCACCACCTGAAGAAAAAGGGGTTCTTTAAGAGATTGATGTCATTAGAAGAAAAGTTAATCTGAATGGTTCTTTACCTTTAACAAAACCCTGACTGTGTGAACCATGAAATGAGTCAGAATTGTTCAAAAGTATGGAAGCATTGAGCTTTTATAAAAGGGGATAATTAGCATTAGGATGAGACGTCAGGAGGCTGATGCACAAACAAATCCTTCGGGCACAGATCCACAAATTTGCGAGGAAAAGTTTGTTTACAGAGGAAACGATTTAGAGGAGAACACGGATTCGTCTCAACACAGTTTGAAGGACTACGTGATTTATGTAAAGCAGCAATCACCAAGCAATGTCGAGTGCCAAATCCTCGACCCGGCGTGGATATGACCTTTCATGCTAATTCATGCTTATTCATTACGGAGGAAAAGAAGAGTCCCTTCTAAAATGGGCCGACGATGATTTCCATATGCAACACTTAACCATTTATCATTTAATTGTGATCGGATTTTTTCCTCGCCGTTGGAAATTAATAGAGGCTCTCAGGACGCCTGGTGGAGTCAAGAGAATTCCACTGCATAATCAAATATGCTAATCAGAGAGAAAAGTGGAATGAATGTGCAGCCGAGTCCTAGATTACTGCCGGAGAACAATAGGCTGGGAGATGCCAGAGTGCGTCAACTGTGCGGTTGTTGCTTATTGACAAAAGACATTTTTGTTCTGCATGCAAATGCAGGTAAACACTGACATAGACGTTTATTAGTAGATTCAATTATTGTGTCTATGCCATGTTTGTGCTTTCTGCATTTAAAGACCAATAGAGACAAAAGACGCCTTTTCCAAACCACACATGCTGATTTATAGATTATTTTCTCATGTTTCTTTGTTGATTTAATCCATTTATTTATCTAAAATGACCAATGCACCAAGATACATACAAAGCTGCATCCACTGTTATTATGATGTGCTTCCCCCACATTGGGTAGAATTGCGCCCAGCACCACAAAAGGTTAGCAACACAATGCTGCATGTGCAAAACAGCACAATGCACATGTCTAAGAGGGTGTGAATGGACATGACTCTTTACTATTCATCATAGAAAGGATTTTTCTACCGTGTAACTCTTATTTACTTTTATTCTTGATTTTATTTAACTTGTATTGAATGTGTTCTGTTAGGAAATGTAAGCGTGGCATCATGGGAGCAGTGTATTTGTCCTTCGTCATTCGTTTAAGAATTGTTAGTTATATCTTTAAAGAAACTCAAATAAACAGTTTTCTCTGTGTGTGGTTGTTTTTCAATGGTTGTTATTGAGCTTCCTTTCGTTGAAAAATGCCCCAGATTTCAATGAAGTCATGAAATGGAGTCAGTGTAAACACGTCAGGGTGTTTGTTAGACACCATTGAAATATTTCCAAACACTAGTATGAATCAGCTCTGACACACACACACAGAACCACAGACATAAATGCAGAGAGGTCAAATATGCAGTCGACCAAAAAAGAAAAAATACCCCAAGGACACAAACACATTTGCTACTTTATCCTCCTGAAAGCTGTTTTCTATTCATGCCCATAGTGTAGGAGCGATCTCCGCGATGATTTCTTATCAACACGCACAAGTTCCTCGACCTCTGAGAGAAGAAAACAACCCAAATACCCAAAGAGAATAATGATGATTAACTGCACAAATGTTCCTAATTGATGAAAATTACCAGAGAATCCATAAATAAGGAGGAAGAGCGAGGGGGGTGAAAGTCTCGATTTGTAATTACTGTGGAAACAAATAACTTTTGGAGCAAATGTCTCTCATTCACTTGATTCAGTGGCTGTTTTTTATTCTGTTGCAGGAGTTAATATGTAAATGCCATAAAAACAAAATGTGTCCTCACACGGGAACATTTATGTTATGAGTTTTATTCATTTAAGTACATCGGCATACGTGTGGATAATGAGGTTGTAATTCACACAGAGTTGTATTAAGCCCGTGAATCCATTTTACAGCTGATAAAGAAAAAGCTTAAGAACGAAATCTGAAAAAAAAAACATCTCTCGGCAAGAGGCCGAGGTCAAGGGATTCCTGAGAGCTCTTGACAAAAGGAAAACAGAGTGTGCGTGTTTCCACCTCCTTCAGTGATGACCTGCATCGTAATGACTTGGTGATTGTGTGCGTCTCCTGCTTTTCATTCGATTCAACAACGTTCAGTGTTTACGTTCATTCCCCCCGGTCGACAGGATCCGTTTCCACTCCACAGACGCTTGAGGTGATCCCGACCAATCAGGGCGACAGATACAAATCACACGCAGGCGGCAAAGTTGACCTCGGCAGACGTTTTGATTGATTTTATTGTTTCCTTTAGAAAATATACACGGAAAATAACCGCAAGGAAAACAAGGTATAAGAAAAAGGAATAAAAGAACCCGTTCTGTAAATTAAATGGATTAACGGAAGCAAGGAGGCCTCGCAGAATGATTCTCAGTCAGAAGGAAACGCATGAATACGGTGAATAGCTGCTGGATCCGTTTGTTTTGAATTCTTTCTGTGAAATTAAATCCTCAACTGATTATGAGAGAATGGTATTACATGGCTGAGGAGGCAGGAATAGAAATATGAAACAATTCCAAATGTTGACGAGCGCAGAGCGTTTTCTCTCCACTCGGTGGAAAACCCCCCCGCTGCATGCCGCTGCCTCGACCCTCTGCAGAATTGGCTCCCGCTGATAGAAATCATGCAAGAAATGGCTTTTCATTATTGCAGCTAATGTTTGCATTCAGGTGCCAGTTTGAATGCAATCTCCACCACTCGTTTATGAATTCCTGGAGTCGGGATCCTGAGATATGATGCACCTGCATTCTGGGGGCCGGGCGTGTGTTTTGTTGACTTGCATGAAACACGATTTGAACATTTTTTTTAAAAAGGTCCTGTAATTGCTTTCTTATCGTCAAAATCTGGTGTTATTTTTGTCGGAGCTCCAGAAAGATTAGCGATGTTCAGACTGTGTTGTTGCTCTCGTTGTGTGGCCGATGTGGGCAGCGGCTCCCGGCTGTAAATCCTGGCCTGGAGACCAGCGTGCACATAGATGCTATTCACTGTTAATCTGATTAGAGTGAGGAGATAGGCTGCGTCTGGACTATATGTCATCCGAGTACAGCATCGCAGCTATTGATTAACTGAGCAAACATCAGATGGAGACACCAAACATTTGCACAGAAATGTATGTACACACACAAACACATAGGCGGTGAATCCAGGGCCATGGCAGATGGTGGTCAAATAGACTCACATACAGAATACAGGTTCATTTTCTGTCCGTCCCAGCAACAGGCTGCTGGTGATAACACAGCGTAACTCAGACAGATGTCTCTCATCAAACAGCCAACGCATTCATAATGGACTGAAAATTAGAATCCTTTACGACGGCAATGAGCAACAATGGCGAGGGGGGGGGGGTGTTTCAAATCCAAAACTGACCTTAAACCCACCAGAGGACTTGTCGGTATACTAGATCCCAGATTTCCGAGGCGTCCCGCCGCCATCACACCTTGTTGATCACGCCAACGTGTTTTTCTGATTAAGAACAGCTTCACTCTGCCGAGGAGAAGCATCCATCTGTTGTGCTGTGAGGAGGCATGTGTGTTTGAAGAAACTCGTTGTGTGTGTGTAAACACTGCGATGCTTATTTGTACGTGTGAGCCACGGTGACTGGGATTACGGAGGAGAATCAACACACAGGAAGTGATCTGTCAGCAGGGAAAGATTCCTGCCTCACGGGGGCAAAGTGTCCTGACTGTGTATGCTTAATGTGTGTAGCAATTAGGATTCCCATCCCCTTGTAATTACCAAATGTTGTTGACTCGCAGACAGAACATGGCTTCAAAACTGTTCCAGACGATTAGCAGTGTGTGCACATCAGAGAGGTTGCTACTCTCAAAACGGCGTAATTCTCCTGCAGATGAATCCAAATGACTTTGGTGGTTTTCCAACTTTCCGTTGCCAACAACAGGTGAAAGCTGTACTCGTCCTGCTGTGGTGCAGTGGGTTGCACCGTCGCCTCAGTGCAAGAATCCCTTTGGGTTTGAACCTGCGGGCTGACCAGGGCCTTTCAGTGGAGAGTTTGCATGTTGTATTCAGTTTCCTCCAGATTCTCATACAGCTCAGGTTTGTTGGAGACTCCAAGTTGCCTGAAGGTGTGAATGTGGATGGTTGTTTCTCTCTTAATTGCTGCTTTCAGACATTCGCTTAACTCCAAACTTTTCCCGAAACATTTCCAGGTCCCCGAGTAATACGCCTGAAAAGTGTCAGAGTGAGCCCACGTTAGCTTTTGCATATCAGAGCCGCAAGCACGCGGCTGTAAACTACTGTTTCACAATTCAAGGTCAGACTTTAGATTTCCACCAGCCTGTAATCATCATTTTAATTGGAGTTAAGTAGCAGACCTCAATCTCACGTCTCCTCCCTCTCATCTTTTTTTTCCTCAGTTTCTAACTCTATGTTTTCAAGGTTTGTTTGCGCCGGCTGTTAAAATTCAACACTTGTGGCATTTGAGTCGGGATCGGAATCACAATCGAAGCGCTAACTCGAAGCGTAGAAGTTGCCAGCTGGAATATGTTCAGGGTCACGTCAAGGCAAAGAGAAACTCAGGAGTGGAGAATCAAGGTTCGGGTGCAAGGAGAGCGAGACTCCCCCCCTCTGCCGGGAATACTGATCTCATGTGGGGGGGGGCAACACGGCACTGTATGATACATTTACTCCTCAGCTCTATATATAACATTAATGCTGATTCACTTCTGTACAAGAACCTGGTCTCTGCTCTGTGTTTGCTCATATTTTCGCAAAAATTTGAGAATATCAAATCAACTTTTAATGATTTCTCCTTTTCCGAGTCTAAGATGGATGCACTGTAGATAAAGAAGTGGTGGAAAGAGCCGGGCCTGCACGGAAGACTGACTATCAGATAGAGATTCACTTTCTCCTCTAAGGGAGGGGAAGTGGCCATTAGTCAGAGCAGCAATCTAATCAATGTTGTTGTGCACAACAGTGCAGACAGCTGAAACGCATCACTGAGCGCTATTATTCTTAGTCATGTTCTCATTGAGGGGGTGAAAACACAGAGCCCCCCCATCCGCCCAGAGCTCCCTCCTGCCCGTGTGCAGGTCCTGCAGAGGGAGGCTGGCTCCACGCCGCGCTGCAGACAGGAGCCGAGCGAGAGAGGAGGAGGAGGAGGACGAGATGGGGAGAGTGTTCTTTCTGGACCAGAGAAGCTGGACTGACTGTTAATATCATTCTCCGCTGTGCTGGTTTATGTTCGGGCTGCCCCTTGCATGCGGTGATAATCTCTGACCGGGCTGCAGGAGAGACAGGTGAGGGATGAGAGGGGAAGAGAGCACAGCACATTCTTTAATGGCAAACTGCCCTCGGCTCAGCTGGGGTCAGGCTGCACCTCACTGCACTTCATAAACTTTTGAAGGTACAGAGCTGGAGGGAGTTTGAGGATTAGACGATAAAGTTTAGTGGCTAAAGGTGCTAATAGTTCATCTGTCTACTATATTTAATGGCACACTTCATTAGTCAGTACAGTCTCTCCTTTTTACATCCTTCCAACTTGACTTTGTGTTGCTGTCAATTTTTACAACAGTAAGAGAAAGAGGGAAAAAGAAAGAAAGGATGTGAATTATTGCATATTGTGCGTGGGGAGCAGGAGCCAATCACAGCCGACATTGGGAGAGAGGTGAGAAACATCCTGAAGAGATCACCAGTGACTGTGCAGGACAAACAACCACTGATGCTCATATTCACACCTATGGATGATTTAGATTCTCCTATAAACCTAATCCCACTGTGCAGGTCTGTGGACGGTCAGAGGAAACCTGAGCACCCAGAGAAACAAGGAGAACATGCAAACTTCACTCAGAAGCTGGGATTCAACCCGGGAACCATCTGGCCAAAAGGCGACAATGCTTGTAGTACATAAAGATATAAGATACTGTTGGTAATCCTGACAAAGCTGCTAAATTAAATTCGATTGAAGTCCTGCGAGGGGCCACAGACACCAGCTTCTATTGGTTTTCTTTTGTGACAACTTTATTTATTGACGGCTCTCAGGGTTTGAAAAGGATTTAAACAAATGAGATAAGAAATGTTCTAGAAACAGTGAAGAACAACTATACCTTTTTATCAGAGAGAGACTTTTACAACAATGAAACTTTCCCAGAACAGCATGTGGAAGCATCTCTGACTGATGGAAACCTTTCATCACCTGCACACACCATCCTGGGCCTTTGTCACAGTTCAAACCCTCTCGGGGGTTAAGTGAGTTTTTGATAGACAATTCATTTGGAATATATTCTGGGCCAAATTCCTTTGAGCTCTGCAATATCACTGAAAGCACATTTACGGGAACAGTAAATCATCTGGGGCTCTTTCATAAAAAGCATATTCCCCCATGGATTCAGAGCCTGTAGAGCCGGTGCCAGTTAATGGTACACCAATTTCGTTATCCTTCATTTTGTTCCTCTGTCCTGATGAGAAAGGTCAACGTCAGCATCGTGAACAGAGACGTGGTGAGTGAATGACGCCCACGTACATGTGAGTAATTCACAGTCGAGGTAATTCATGGTCATTAATGTGTCGTTATTTTGTTGACATGTGTCCTGATGTAAAAATCAAACCTTTCAAAAGGTGTGGAGGCTATTGAAGAGAAATGGCTCTGAGAAATGTAATGGATAACACTTATTTCATTTTTGTCAAGTTTAATTCAGGTTTGCTACGAGTCATTAAATGTGAGGCAACAGCAGGGCAACTGTTAGCTTAGCTTAGAGTGTAAAATGGAATCTATGTGTACATTTGTAAGATTTGAAAATACCAAAATATGTTAGCTTGGCTTAGAACAGAGACAAGCTAACCTGCTTAAAGCAACAACACCTACAAACAAACAGATTAAATATCTTTATGCTAAGCTAACTGCATGATGGCAGACAACTAAATCAAAGCTATTTAATTTCACTACAGCTTCTGCAACCAGGAACAATGCATTTATTAAATATCATAGACTTTTAACCGAGTGTTAATTTGACTCTGAGGCTGTGATGGCTTGATGCTCTTAGTTTTTGATCCATCTCAGTTGGTGATTTAGTTTAAATGAAACACAAGCCTGTGCTCATTGGGCCTTTCCTGTGGATTTTATGGGCTACAGCCAACTGGTACAGCATAAAGACAGAAGATGGAAACATCAGCCCGTAATGCATCTTCACAAGACCTGCTATTCTCGGCCTACAAAGTAAACTTAAAAGAACCCGAGGAAGCGAATGGGATCGAGGCTAATGCTCCTCGCGGCGCCCAATGAGCTTGTCATTGACAGAAGTGATCAAATCATTTTCTCGACTAATGGCCACTTCCCATCCCCGAGGAGGAAGCGAATCTGCCGCCGATGCCTGCGCCGTTCCCATCGTCAGGAACACAACTTTGATGTGATTAATTTATTCAAACAGGACAACTGTCTGGCTCTATCATCACATTGAAAGCCTTATTATCCGTCCCGCTAATCAGCGTGATGAGAAGGTTCTATTCATGGAAACGTGCCTCTAAGAAAGACATTGTTGCCACAGCTATAATTAAACCTGTGATTGATCTCTTATACACAGAAAATGCATTGAGTTGCGTTCATCTTCAGGCATCAGTGTCCTTGTGCCTGTTACTATTACAATGTGTTCCTGATTAAGTGAAAAGTACAAGTGCTGTATTCTTGTCTCTCCATTGTGCTTTAACAAAGAGATGACTTATTTCTAAAATGCATTAATTTCACTTAGCGACGACTTGAGTGTCCGAATGTCGCGGGTTGGAACATCTTAAGCAGATTATACAAATCGTATTTAAGAGCTGGACGACTCCCGTCGGCCACTTGAGGATTCCTGAACGGACGCTTTACGGTTCAACCAGGAATAGCAGCGGTAATTATTCTTCATCTGTCCCTGGAGATTTCTCTGAGACACCGGAACACGTTAAAATTGTTCCAATGAAGTTGTATTTACAGTGACAGTAAAACAGGTGAGAAGAACAAAGTGCTCTTTTGAGCTCCTTTTGTGACAGGAGAGATAGTAACCTTGTTTTTTTCGTGCTAACTGATCCTGTATTTATGATGTTGTTTTTGACGTCAGAACTCATTGTTATGTTGTTTTATACGACGGGAAAACTGTTCAATGCCGAGCTGGTAGTGTACAGTGGGTTTTTTACACCTGGTAACTCTCAAGTTATTTAGGAAGATACTGAAACTGAAGCAAATCAGGAAACTGTACAACGTTCATGTGTGTGCATGCAAGTAGGAAGCAGATTGACTGTCAATCATGATGTTTCACCCCGTATTAACCCTTACAAAAAAACAAATCACAGGGATAACAACTACCTAAAATGACAGAAAACAATCTTGAAGACAATTGAGCTGAACATTCTCTGAATTTGAATTTGTGTCCCATCAGCTAACATGGAGGAGGCGAGGCCTTTTGACCTTTATTGCGTCGAAGGTACTCACTTTTGGGAGCAGCCATGTCTTCCATCTCATTATTCTGTCTATGGTGTAAACACAGCAACAGAAAATATGTCTTAAAACTAAACCATATTAGTTTTGACGCAGCCTAAATCATTTGAAATATTCAGTATTTTATTATCGACTGTGAAACTGGTTCCTGAGACTTGATTTGCTGCGATCAACCAGAAACATTTCTGAAATGTCCACAACTCCTTCTTCTTCTCTGAAAAACCAACAGTGGTGCCGTGTTGTTCGACCGCCTGCCTGAGTTAAAACCAAGAGCGCAAAACAAAACAGCCTGAAGCTCGAATCTTTAGCTCTCAAAACGTTGTAGTATACTTCATAATAAATATTACATGAGCCGGAGCCGGACCTTGCTTAGCCTGGAGATAATCTGTAGGTAACTAATAGCTTGTTGTTGAGAAATTACAGCACTGACCATTGATTCTAGTCTGAGCATTAATTCTTCAGAAGGACGAGACCTTTCTCTGACCCCCCCTCTCCACCACATTTTTCTCTCATTCCCCGGTGGAGGCCGCTAATTAGAGGTCACAGCAGTTGAACATATTTATCGTACTGTCTCTATTCCAGTAACTTTATTTCGGTTTATTTTCCTTCCACAGCATTTCTTGTTTTCTCAGCTCAGCTCTTGATTTTTTCCCGGTCTGACACTTCATTCTCGCCGTCTCGTCTGAATTCAGGATTCTTTATCTTTGTCAACAATCATCCTGACTGAACCTGACAGCTTTGGAAAGCAAAGGGTTTTTGTAAAGCCTTGTTTTGTTGCTCTGTGAGCTGCTGAGAAAGTGAAGAGCTCCAGATTAAATGGACTCAGGGTTCAGTCTGATACCAGAGCTGCTTATTGGTCACTGTCATCCACTGAATCTCCAATTTCCTCACTTAAGTTTGTTTAGTGCAAGTGGCCTATAAGACAGACAATGATTCCGTAGAACGTGAACTTCATATTTCAAATATTGAGGTTGATGAATGGAGCAGAACAGCTTAAATTTAGACATTTACGGTTTTGAGATCTAAGAGTTTGTAGAATTTGTTGCAGCTACTAAAACTACTTTTAAATATAAGAGCTATATATGTGCTCTTCATTCTAGTTTTTGGCTGTGGAGACCTTCTTGTGTTTCAGAGCCGTGGACGAGATGGGACTGGATTTATGAGGAATGATGTGTCTGTTTATCTCGGTCATGTTCTCACAACCAGTCCAGGGCATTTCCCCGACTTCTGTCCAGTACATACCTGGGACCCGCTCCGGCCCCAGAGCTCCGTGAAGAGGATTAGAGAAAATAAATGTGCTCCTATCTCTCGTGTGTGGTCTGAAATATCAAAGAGCGACATCAAATTTATTGAGTTGCTTCTCTGTCAGTCCTCTAAACACTCGTCTCCCAGCCTGTTATTAGAGGCAGCCAGAAAAGACAGAGAGGGAAAGAAAATAGGACATCGCTATAACTCAAATTGCCACCAAGAGAATGCATCTCTAACCGAACGTGATCAGATACAGGGAGGACATTACCATTTCTATTAAAGCTATTTTGCCTCCAGCAAAGCATCCTCTGTCTGTGTCTGTGGAAGTTATCTTTATTCTCTGCAGCAGTAAAATAAGGGCACTTTGTCAAAAAACCAGGGTACATTTATAATTCATAGAAAATGTGTAATTTTCGAGAACTTGTTAGCACGTGTGTGTGTGTGTGCGTGTGTGTGTGTGTGTGTGTGTGTGTGTGAAGCCAATTCACTGCATCTGAGTCAGAGAGTCACCGTGGGAGCCGGCAGTGATTCGGAGGTCCACCTCAGCCTTGTGCTCCATTAGCAGTCAGTGTGTAATAGCACGGGTGGACATGTGTTCGGTGCAGATAACAGAGAAGTGGCTGAGACTGTGACAGCCCGAACAGACCGGCCCTGATGTTCCAGCACCAATAACACGTCGTCCTCCTTCTCTGCCGCTCCCTCCCCGAGTCGCTCAGATATCTGAAGGTACGATGGAGCCAAAGAGAAAAGGCAACGCTCCCTAGGCTAGAAGTTATCTGGTTATATTGCAATTATTAGCGCCAGACTCTGACTAATTGATTTAACAACTCCGTTCTGATCTTAACCTTATTCAACCCACGGCAGCTTCAGGGACCACTGGATTATGCAGACTGCTCCAAGGCCTCTCTGTTGCTTTATTCACATTGAATCTGATTCATATTAGATTTCTGTTGTGCCACTGCTTTTGACAAGATGCCCACATGGATTCATTTTAACTAATTTTTCGAGTTGAATATTTATAGCCTGGGTATTAAATTAGGAAAATCATGAAAAATAAAATAGAGGTTCGTTGCCGGGACAAAAAGCTAAAATACTTTGCAAATCTGATGGTTTTCTTTTGGCTGCTGATTGCATAAACTGTCTTACAAGTCACTGGAGATGTTTTTTGTGCAGAGTTAAATTTGACATTTCTACCCGTCCTCATGGAAAACAGGCCACCTGCACTGACATTTAAAATGAAATTCTCAGTGATCATCGCATCACAACTTCCCAAAGTGAGAACAAACCAATCCCTTAACTTAAAAATCCAAAATATTATCACAGAATCATGTATCTGATGTGATGAATTTAGAAAATGCTTGGCAGACCGTAGTGTAGTCTGATATACACTGGTATATTATTTTCAGTTGTAATTAACCTATTCCCTTAACAGTTACCTTTGGTTATTGGTTCAGTCCAAGGGTAAAATTCTGAAATGCACTTAACTCTGCAGTAATAATAGGTCTCTGTAGTCAGGGATGATTTTCTCATTGAACTCAACAGGAGGACTGGGCTGCAGAATTACACTCATTAACAGTAATTCACCCACGTAGCAGATCGACGTTCTTATGATAGAACAGAACCAAGTGCGTTAAGGGCTTTATCTTTAAATCCTTCATTTATTGTGTTTGATTTTTCTGAATAACTGGTGAAATCTTGCAGGTGGTCAAACCTTTCAGATCTCAGCCGTCGCCCCTAATGGTGCCGCCCTCCACTCCACAGTGACTCAGAGAGCGGCGGCAACAAAAGGTTTCCAGTGATGGATCACGTCTCTCCAGCAGGAGTTAGTCTCTTCCAGCTGATTTCCATCGAGAGCCGAGAGTCACATTCACAATAGTTTCTCTCGTCGCGGCCACTTTAACGACAATGAGGACATACTGTCTGTCAGGGCTCCGGTCTCAACATGATGGACGGCCATGCGACACTCCACAGACATTCATGGTCCCCAGCGGATAAATCCTGCTCACTGTGGTAACACCTTCACTTCTCCTCCAGTGGGACGGACTGAAACATCCCAACAGACATTGATCAAAACTAAAATAATATGTTTATGTGCCAAAATCAGGAAATGAACAAAAAACTCAAAGGTAAGAGACAGAGGTACAACTACTACAAAACAGGAAGTGGAACACAGGTGGTATGAATACAGGGATCCTTGATGGTATGATTGGAAACAGGTGAAGAGGAAAAAACAGGCGGGGAAACTGAACAATAAGAGGAAATAGAACTTACAGAAATGTATGAAGGTATGACTTAACAAAGTAAAACAGGAAATTAAGTTAAGTCGGATTCATAGTGTCAAGGCGAGATGTAACAACTCTGAAGTCCCTGCAGGGTATTTGAATCAAAAAATAAATACTATTCCTCCTCAACCAACAGTTTTACATAAGCACTTTTCCTTATGTATGATACTGACCCATACCCCTGTGTGATAAATCATTTCTTACTTTCCTACTTACATGATTCCTGACCTGTGAACATTAGGAGAAAGTCTGTTTTTATTGGGTTTGAAGATGTGTTGGTTTGTTTACGTCAAACCGCAGCAGGGTCCTTAAAATTACATTTCAGGCTCTTCAGGCAAAAATTGTTTGTTTTATTGTATAATAGGTTCCTCGGTCTCCCTGGACAGAGTCGTGTAAGTTAAAATACAAACGCAAATTCATGTACAGCAAATGTGAATGTAATTAATCACAAAGTTCTCTTGCAAACAGAAATCTCAGTTTATCTCTCTGCTCCCGTTTAATTACGATACTGGAGCTCTTAAGTGTTTTCCTCGTCTCGTTCTGTTTGTCTCGTTGGATGAACTCCACTGGGTTCATTAATCTTTCTGTTGCTTCGCAGGTCTGAAACAGTAAAAGAAAATCCATTTGGAGCTTTCTCACACGTCGTCTCTCACAACACCTCCCTGGGTGTTCCTGGAAAAAAAGCCCTATCCGCTGGTGTTTCTGTGTCTGCTGTGGAGAATACAAAGGAGAAGGATAATCAGGAGTTCAGGTGCACTTTGCTTGTTCTTGGGTGGAGGCAGAAGTAAGGCAGGTGCTTTACGAGAGGATTCAGAATTTAGTTGGTCTCTAAACATCCTCTTACCTCGACTACATCTCAACAGTCCTCTTAAATTCAACCTCATCTTATAGCTGAGGCCCCAATACGTTAACCCAGGTACATATTGGTCGTATTTACTGGTTTTTAGCTCTATTTGTATATAAAGTCTCTAAAACTATAAAGTCTCTAAAAAACGATCTACTCTCCAAAGAAATCACATTTAAATCCATTACATCTGGATTTTTATTTGGATCTGCTTTCAAAAGAAAAGTCGTTCTCTGCTCAGATGCGTTCACAACAACCCAGAAATCTAGAGTTTATCTGGAGATTTTCTGGAGTTCAAAGTGGAAAACTAATTCATGACACAATCTTTTCTGAACCGTACCACATTCTAGTTCTGCGTAATCCTGCTAAAAGAGAAACGTTTGATGCATTATATAATTGTGCTGTTGCTCCTGGCTAATTATTCCCCATGCAGGCTTCATTTTGTGATATTTATTACAACAAATGTTTCGTGATGAAACATGTTTGTGTCATCAAATGCCTTCCAACTCTTTGATATTCATTCCAACTTTAAATTGAATTAGTCGTACGCAAAGAAACAGGCGATTTCTAGACGAGCAGCCACAGCCACATCACGTCAGATTTATTCGTTTGGAGCTTTTCACCGTCAGTGGCCTTTTCTTCCTCTGTGAGTGAATTCCCAACAGACCAGCCAGGCCAGACAACACATATTTAATGTTGAATGTAAGTGTAAGTGAGTGTTACTCTCTTCATAAAGGACTCACCGTGCTTTTCTCCTGCCTGCGTCATCTGGTATCCAGGGACACGGCAGACCTCTTCAATAATGTACCCAAGAACTGTTTCTCAGTCTGATATCATAATTCTTTTTTTTCTTTTTTCGCTCTGCAGCTATTTTTTTTTACAGCCAAACAGCACAGTGGCTCTCTGAGAGTTGAATTCTCCATTTTCTCCAATGGAGTTCTGCATCACTGAGCGTAACAATATTCTGTTAGACGCACAGTTTAGCTCATAATTCTCCTCATGGACCAAAGCAGTTTCATTGACAGACTGACTCTCACATGCAAGAGGCACTGGCGCCGAGTGTGTCGGAGGTTACCTGCATCGAAATCAAGGCTTTTTGTGAATTAAAAAAACGAGTGCTGCAATCAAAATGTTAAAAGGATAAATGTAGATATTCTCTGATGTTTCTATAGCATGTAACTCATCAAATTGAAGCCACTGTGATGAATATACATAATATGAAGATGGATGACACATCTCCAGTTCCTCCCACTGTACAAAATGAAACATGCCAGAATCCAGTGCAACAATCTTTATCTGCTTTGCTTGGAAAGTGGACACAAATAATGTGATGGGACAGAAACTGTTGCTCCCACAACAAAACACAAACAGCTTTTCACTTTTCACTTTGTAATTCAAAGACCAAGCCGCCCTGTGTGCGTCACGCAGCTCCCACACTGAGTCGTCCAATCTTATGTGTGAGAAAAGGCACAAAAAGACAAAAATAAATGAGAGCTCGTGCAAAGCAGAGAAAAGCAACAGAAATAATGGGACTGGGTGAGAAACAAGACTCTGAGGGGTTGATTCTGGCCTCTGCAGTTTTCCTGCTGACTGATTATCTGACTTCAGATGTGTTGATGTGATGTGTGAACGTGTTTGGATCTGAGCACCAAAGCGTTTATGGGCTGATATCACAGATATTTTTTCATGTTCTGTGAGGAAACATTGCTTTTGTAAAAGGCAAAATGAGCTGAAACTTCCCATTGTTTTCAGTAAAATACATTTAATTTATCCAATTATAGAACTACGGAAATTAACGACACAATTAAAGATTCAAAGAAGATATGAGAATCTTAAAAAATGTACGTTCTCTAAATTCTGTACAAGCCTCCACTAGTGTTTGGATTCAAAAGCATTTCATTGGAAAAGCATATACATATAAATACATGATATATACGTCAAATTGTATATATCAATACAAATAACGGAGTAAAATGTTGCACCACTTTATCCGATGTGGAACATGAACCCGCTAACACCGTGTTAGGAAGCTGGACGTCGCTCCTCCACATCTGGCATGAATCACCACACGCATCTCTGCTCCAGATGGACGGATTCACAGGTGTGGGAACGGAATGAAAGAAAATGAGGGGAGGACGGCCTTGTCGGTCTTGGAGGAGGGTGATATGGTTTCTGGACCGAGAGAGGGAGAGAGAGAGAAAGAGAGAGAGAGACTACGCTGGCACATTTGTGAGCGATGAGCAGGTGTAAGGAAGATAGGCCACAAACATGGAGTTATCTCGCTGGAGTCATTTTCATCCAGATGTAAGATGTCTCGAGGTTTTTGTCTTTATCCGTGTTAGAGGCACTAATAATATGAGGTTGTGCAAAGTTCTTGACGTCTAATTAAACCCCAGCATGAGGCCAGCTCCCGTCTCCATCGGGGACTCTCTCTTCTACTCACGCCGTTTCCTTTCTTTCCAACTTTCCCGGTGTAATGTGCCGAGACTGTGTCTAATGAGCGGTCGGGCCCACGGTGTTGCACGAGGCGTATTAGCATGAGTGGCGGCACGCCGTGGAGTCTCATCAGCTTGTCAAAGTAAATTACAGGTGCAGCATACACAGTGAATCATTCATCACCTCACACTGTCCTCCCCGGCCTCCAACTGCTTCCTCTTTGTTTAGCCACAGCGAGCTATTGGAGACTCATCCAATCAATGTAATTGCGGGTGATTGTTGGACCCGGTCCAGCGCCACCTCACAGTCACTGGCTGGATCGATGGCTGGAGCTCCCCCCCGTCAAAGGGAAGGATTGTTCAGGTGAGCTACAAAAAGAGAAATGATTTTTTTTTTTTAAAGGACTTATCTGATTATTACGAGAATGAAGACGCTCCTGTCTTTGATTTCCTCCTTTTGTTCCCTTTTCTGTTTCCTGTTATGAATTGGCCACATTATTTATCAAGCCATACATAAAGAACTGGACTTATATTGGAAATCAAGACCTCTTCTTCATATTGAGGACCGTGGCGACTACAGAGACTTCGGTCTTTGTCTGGAAGAACTTTTTTTGTTACATTATATATCACACTGTTTAATTATTCGCCTCATCAAGTCTTTTACATGAGGTGACATGAGGATTCAGAAACAACAGATCCGACAGCTCAGCAATACACTGCAAACTCGCAAATTTGCTTTCACACGATGCACTTTGCAATAACTTTAATGAATCACTTGTGCTATTTATGAGCAACGATTCTGATCAACGAATGTATGAAGCTCTGTGAAATTATAGAAATAGATCTTAAGAAAGTGTCCAACAAGCTAAATACTTTTAATTTGAGGGCTACAGTCGGGGTCAGATATTTCTTTATAGGATAAAAAAAAGATATCTGCCCATCTTTGAAACATATGAGATTTATTAGAGGCAGTAAAATCCTCATTATTTTCCTAAATAAAGATGAACTTTGATGCTGCAGATGATGCGTGTTCAGCCCCGTCTGAATTCTGCTGCTAATCCTCTCCTCGCATATCAGCTTCTTCACGGCTTAGCTTTCATCAAGCCGAGGCCAGTGGATGGTAATGAGCCACGTATGTGTTATAATGCACAACACCGAGGAACTAAATATCCATCCTATAGGTAATATGTTAACACTAAGATAACAGATCTTTGCTTTTATATTTCATATTATCTTTAAAACAAGATCTCTCTCTCTCTAACCAGCAATAAAATCATCTATTTAATCCAAAAGCAGATAAGTAATTGCAGCTATTTTTGGAAGCATCTTGAAATGTCACATTATAATTCGTCTTTGCCGAGTCTGTGCATCCTCCCCTCATCTGAATGCTGCTCTCTGATAAACCCAACACGCTTTCTATAAGTGTGATTTGTCTCTGCATTCCCAGGCAGGGCAGAGTGTGTCAGCCGGCGCCTCTGCCACGGTGCTGAGCAGTGCTGAGGCCTAAGCTGTGCTGATAGATGACTTGGCTGCAGGCTGCCAGGCGCTGGTGCTCGGCTCCAAACCGACGCGACGCGACCTTTTAGCCCAGGGGGTCGGGCTCGGGATGCAGCCATTAGAGCAGCGCGGAAGATTTCACAAGCTCATTATAGTCAAGTGCTGCAGCACACATGCACGCACACATGCGAGCAGCTCCACATACGTGCACACAGACACATAGGATTGCTGGAGTGTGAGCACCGAGGGCAGGATTCAGTGGAGCTGAAAATTTGACTCAAAACTGAGACAAGAGAACGAGATGCATCTTTATAGACGACGCGGCTCAGCAGCAGATTTCCTCCTCAGGCTGGAGGAGCTTTTTAGGACGTTAACAGGTGCACTGCCAGACTTTGTGCCTGTTAATTATGTTTTCATGTGTAAGTAGAGCTTGTAATTTTGTTTGCTTCCTCTAAAAAGCATCCGCGGCTTCTTTTGCATTTCGCTAAACGAGAGAATCTGATTTCCTCTTTGCAGAGCAGCGAGACAGCGGCTGGTTATGTAACAGCCGTCCCATTTATAATCATAGCTGTTAGGTTCTGTCCACCACGTTTAAAAAGATTTAACCTCAGATACTTTGGAATATATCGTACCATATTAAACACAGGTATACTGCATTTGCTCCACATATATCCCTGAAGTGTGTATGATACAATAGCTCGCATGCAAGTCACTGGAGAGCTGAGAGTGGAGAGTCGGCCTGGAAGCTCCGAGCAGCAGAGCAATTAAGGGTTTAGTGTTTTGCTCAAGGAGACTTTGAGAGGAGTTGACACTCACTGGGGAACCGGCACCACTTTTTACATGAGCCTGTCCCAGTTATGGCCATTACTGGGAGAAAAAAGAGGGAAATTCAGGCCAAAGACTTTGCAGTGATACAGAGAAAAACAATCATTCAAGCATTTGTTGGCACCTACTGAGAATTTAGAGTGACCAATTAACCCAACCTGCATGTTCTTGGAGTGTGGGAGGAAACCTTCACATGCACAGACCATAGGTTGAGTCCTCACTGCTGAGAAGACACAGCACTAACCACTGCACCAGAGGAAGAGAGCATTGCCACTGGCAGTGTGTTTCTCCTCATGAGAAGGATGTTTAATGCAAAGTGTTCACTGATAACTATTTTCATTTGTTTCCTCAAAGTGCTTCTTTAACAAGGTATAATTCATATTTCATGTATTAAGTGAACAAGTTACATGACTCATATATGTCACGATAATATCTCTTTCCATTGCACTTCCATGGATTATACATCAATCGATAAAGTCAGATTTTCCACCTGTTCCAATTTTTTCCATAGCAGGTGGTGGAGAACAAAATGGAGCTTAAAAGAGAAGGAATATCTGACTTGACCGTATAAGATAATAACTTGGCCGACTCCAAATAAATACCAATGTGTCCTCTGGGATTAAAATGGAAAATCGTCTTTGAATACTCAAAATGCTCTGGTTCGAAGCAGATTTGTCATCTTGACTTCCACAAACTCTTAATTACCCTCAGATTTTCCACAATCTACAGAAGTGCTGCTCTTTCTGTATCATCCTCGTTCTCCCCTTTAATCAATTTCATTTTTTTGTAAGATATAAAGTTATTCTATCCTCAAGTTACTCACTTAGAGAAACAACCTTTGTCTAGACAATAT
The DNA here is from genome assembly GCF_963576545.1 of Limanda limanda. Classification (NCBI taxonomy): domain Eukaryota; kingdom Metazoa; phylum Chordata; class Actinopteri; order Pleuronectiformes; family Pleuronectidae; genus Limanda; species Limanda limanda. The sequence continues at coordinate 9,175,165 of NC_083655.1, forward strand.
ATATGCAGCTAATTTATATTGTTAATGCTCATCCTGTTTTTGTTCATTTTGGCCTTTACTGAGGAGTTAATCTAATCATGTACATTTTCAGCAATTGCAGAAATACTTCCAATGATTAAAGTGCACTTTTTTTGTGAGTCTCTTTTGGCTGAAGCTCCCGCTGCCTTTATGAAGAAGGAAGATCAAAGCCGCTCCAGACAGTAAATCCAAAGGTTTCACCCAAGCGGAAAAATCAAAGCGGAGTGTTGATGCATTGTATGAATACAGGTAAAGTAAAGAATCTGCAGTAAAGTTGCTTACAAGCTCGAATGTGTGTGGATTATACCCTGGCTCTCGTCCAGCCTGTCACTCCGCTGGTTGTTGACTTACCAGCTGTAATGAGAAACACTCAGCCATGGCCACCCCGCGAGTCCAGTTAGCTTTTTGATTTATTGAAATCCAGTGCCGCCCTGTGCTGAGTCACCAGCTCCGTGGCGGAAGCCAGACTGATACTTCACAGTTCCTGCCCCTGCTCTCACTCGACTCAGTATCATCATACTGGCAGACATTTTTCTTTTGCTGCCACCGGAGCAAAGAGTGCAGTCATTTATCAGGAGAAAGAACCTCAAATGACAGGGGACACCTTAGCCGGGCAGCTGATGCACAACCCTCAGACGTAATGACGCTTGCAAACCCACTGCTTTCTCCAGAGTGAGGGAATATTTTGTGCAAGAAAACAAATAAAAACGAATTTTAATAAAGCACAGGTTTAAGGGATTTACAGAATGTCAATTCTGAGTCAGCTGAACAGAGGAGTGTTGTGATTAAAAACGATTTGTTATCATATAAAACCATCAGTCCTTCTGGCGATGGCTGTAAAACAAAACCTCACAGGATTCATTCAGACGTGGTGAACATCTTAGTTGAGACCAAATCACAATATCTCAGCTCCATGTTCACCTAGTTACAGGTTTGTAGTTGTATTTTGTTCTAACAGTGGTTAAAAGAACCAACCACTCTTTGAAACCACATTTAAATAAAACAAAAAAACGTTATTCTGCTCCGTATCAAATTGCTTCATAGATACCGTTCCCCTAAATATGAGAGATTTCTTTGAATCAACACCCATGAATATTTTTCTAGGAAATCAGAGACATTTTTCAAAAGATGTTTAGTCAAAAGATGAAAAGATTGATAAAAAAAAGAATCATAAAAAATTCATCGAAAAGAGGAGCAGGGAGAAGTGGAGGTGGATGTAAAACGAGCTTCATTAGAGGCTGCGGCGTTCAGAGTGTGTGTCGTGCTTCAAGTCAATTCTGAATTCAAACATGAACTCAGTGTTTCTCTTACCTGAGCCACACACACACAGACACACACAGACACACACAGACACACACACAGGGAACTCTCTGTCACGCAATCGTTCAAACACTCAAGTGCTGCAAGTTTTCTTATGCTGCTGAATATCACTGTTCATTTGCACAATTTATGTACATATTTCCTCTTATACCCTTTCTTCTTTCTGTACATTTGCATATTTCTATATATGTTTTATATTTTTCTCATGTTCTCATACTGTATTGCATCATCCCTGTTCCATTGTGTCCTTGTCTGCAGCTGAACCAACAGAATAAAGACTCTTAAATCTTTGACTAATCTCCACCAGTTGGATTGAGCATCAACACTGTACATGTTGTTTGTTCACCGTGGCTTCATCTCCATAAACCCGGGGCAGTGAACATTGGGTAGATCGGATAAACGTGATTAATTTGTGGATGTTTTGAAAGCACGTTCTAGGTGGCGTAACGTTTTCCCCGAAAATCTACTTAGCATGAAGATTATGTTTGTAATTCAACACAAACACGTTTTACAATAATGAGAAGCAAGTTAAATATTTATAAAGAAAATGCTAATATGAGTAGAATTCATGAATTATTGATTTACTCTCAACATAGTGCATATGATATAATGTATATACATTGGAGCAAGAATATGTTTTTATCAAATTACATCTTGAATTAATAATGATAAAACGCACATTACTTCTAGATGATAAGACTCACTTCTAGATAACCTCTGGTCTATTAATATCATGAATGAAAATGTCTGTATTATCCTGCAGTCATAAGAGTGTATATGATTTGTGACAGCAACTGCAGAAGCCTCATGAGTCCTCCGACACACTTCAATCACACGACTGTCTCTCAATGACATTCCTGATAAATCTGTCGCTTTGCAAGTTTCTCTCAAACTGGTGCAACAAGAATTTCCAGTTAGTTAAAAACACAAACATTGGATCAGAAAAGCACCAAAGCTCGTCTCATAAACGCTCCATTCACTCGCTGCTCTTCTCTCCGTAATCTGATTAATTCCATATTCTGCGTCTCATAAACGGACTAAAGACTTCACGCTATAATTCGCCTTGTGTGGTGTTTAATGTCATAATAGCTGCAGTGGTGAGATTGATGCCTCTATCATGTCGCTGCCGCAAGAATGAAAGGCGTGATTATTTCCCACCGCTTATCTTTCCTTGTCTGTTATGTTTCAATTTTCACCACAGTGCAAGTCCTGGCAAAGACTCATACGTTCAGAAGCCTTATCGGAGCTTCCTCTCGGCCCGGCCAGGCCTTTGTAGAGGAATCTCTGCATGCACTCGCCTCCTCCACTCGCTCCATCTTCCTTTAGCCTGAATCTCTGCAACTTTGATGATAATCTCTGGAACCTCAGACAGATGCCAGCACCATCGTAGTCTCTGGAAATCCTGTTTTTCCAATGTTGACCACATCAGAGTCTCCCGGCCATCCCCTCGCACGAGTCGCACGCGTGTTATAAATCGCTTTGGGACGAGATACTTCAAAGTCCTCATTTGTTAACCTTCATTTGTCACGGAGTCCTCATGCTGATCCCGGGCAATTACTCATTGTTGAGGAGGGGATGATGAGCAGTCCATAATCAAGCAGCTCGGAGTTAAGAAACTCTTTGTGATTGATAGTGAGTTGTCATTAATGGCAAAATAATAAAGGCGCAGCGTGCCACAGGGATGCCTGACAGGCAGCGGAATTGAGAAAAGATGAATTAATTACACATCTTTCCATCAAGTCAGTCTGTGAACCTCGTTGCATCGACTCACACTCGCGGCAAATGTTTTCACTTTGTCCTTGAGAAAGTTTCCTTTTCAAGTTTCACCGCCTCGGGTGAATCCGGCCTCAGAGATAATGTTGTTTGACATTCATTGAGATTTTGTGCTTGGGTTTATTGTTTAACCTACTTTCATTGATTCTCTAAACATCAAAAGTCATGTGAAATGCACAATAATTGGAGGATTTTTAACATAAGATGAGCAACTTATAACCAAGGTGGTGAAGTTTTGTCTGTATTTATTTATCAGTTAGCAGGATTACGTAAACATCAGAGGACTGATTACCATATAACTTGGTGATGATATTTGGGTCAGGGATGTTTTTTTTTACTTTAGCATTGAGAGGCTGTTTTCCAACATTTACATCAGTAATTAACGGCTCTTTATAATGAAAATTCTCTTCAGGGAACTAATATTTAATAGTAGATAATGTAGTCATAATATTTCTAAATTTAAATATATATTTATATTAAACATAAGGCCAACAACTATGAAGTAACCATGTAATGAAAATATATTTTACAAGTGGTGGGTAAGATAACATATTTAAAAGGGTTTTACCATCTGCATATATACATCATGTTTGATATGGAAAGAATTCTGAAAGTCATGATTGACAGCTTGGAGTTGCTTGTAATTGGTTGAGCTTGATTGTGGGTGGGACCTCTGTTCCACGATCCCTGCTGCAGAGACTCCGGCTCTAAATGGCGTCACCAGCGCAGTTTTAGGGGACCGTGAGAACATTTTCGGAATAAATTAAATGCTGCATAAATTTAAAAAAATCACCCCACTAATGTGTTGCTTTTTGGCTCTGCTTTAATATCTGTGTTTTGTTTCTTGGGAGGCGTTTGGAGAGACAGTTAATTAAAAGGTAATTACACATGGATCCAAAGCGGAGCTATCACCTAATGTTGTGACACACTCGTCACCTGAGGGGCTGCGATGAACGAATGTCAAACAAAAGTCAAGACAGGCTCTTTATTTTGGAAAGATTTGGAATTTATAATAACTCTAAAAAACATCTGAGTCATGAAAATTCTTCACGTTTTCTATCTATATGATTTTAAGTTAATTTCCACTGAGATTTAATTAAAGTTTGAAGTTTTGAACGAGATCTGTAGGTTTAGAGAGAAAATCCCTAACTCTACTGATGATGATTTAAAACAACTGCTGGAATATTGAGACACGAGCTGTTACATGTCCTCGCCAACCGCCAACGATGATCAGCTTTCATGTTGAAGAACATGAAGGCGAATCCAATCATGACAGTTGAGCCTCATTCCCTCGGAGAGACTCTTTTGAACAGTTTGCACTGAAACGAAGACGCAAACGTTGCCTCATATATTTGAAATGAGCTCAGATGAAAAGAAAATAGGCTGAAGCTTATTTTTTTTTTGATTCACCTTCATTATTTTGATTAGCTTTAAATGCAGAGAACACTTCGTCAGAGAAAAACACGTGTGAACTATGAACGCTCGGCTCTGTATATGAGCTACGTGCAGAACCAGACTTGAATTTGAGGTTCAGCACAAAATGGGAAAACTAAATTGGATGGAGAGGGGGGGGATAACTGGAAAGTTCTTTGTTAGCTTGCAGAATTATGTTCATAGTATGAAGACAAAACTTCTGTTTGTGCTTTTTGCAGCTGAGTTTTTGTTCTAAACAAGTATGTAACATTAGTTTGACTACTCCAAGGTTCTGCTTTATCCCATTTAAGTCGTAAATATCAAATACTTTTAACATTTATGATTCCAGATGTCAATCCAGTCACCCCAACTGTTGACAGAAGTTGCAAATCTGACCCAACATCTGCCCATTTCATCCTTTTGTAAAGGGCTTATGTTTGTATCTCCTGTGCAATTTGATGTTTAAGTTTCAAACCCTGTTCCGTCCAGCAGATTTTATCATACTTGATATAATCAGAAAAAGTCTGTGGCTATGATGCATTTTTCATTTTCGTCCCTGTTCAACAATCACACTTCTTATTCTCTAAAAAAAACAAAACAATTGCTTTTCGCTTAAAATAACCGACTGTGAGCTTGGAAATCATAACAAAGCTTTACCGCATTTCCAGACTCACGACTGGTTGTTGTCTGACGCCTCTTGTGTATCCACTGTCCTACCACAGACCCGCTAATGAGCCGTTGAGGTTTTTAAAGAGCCTCGAATTTCCACACACACAAAAAAACAATAAAGAACGGGAACGACAGCGGGTTTACACGGAGTTCAGCATGTGCCTTTCATCGTGGCACGACAAACTACTGAGGCACAGCTGGGGGTACGGCAAATAGTGATGTGTACGCCAGGAGGCATCGCAGCGAGGAATACAAACGAGCACAGGAGCAGAGACTCGTGAAGGAACAGAGGTCGAAGGAAATCTGTTTCAATTATGTTGAGAAAGGTCAACTGTTGTGATGACAGATTGTTGAACATGCAACCGGAGTCGACAGAATTAATAATCCATACGCTGATAAGATGAACATTCGTGGCATATTAATTGTTGAAATGCAAAAACGCAGCAAGTGGGAACTTCATCGGGGACAAATCCCACTCGTCTTACTTTCTGGATGTTTTTCCCTTCACGATACTGTTGAGCCCTTCAACAGAAAACAGTGGAGAGAAGATATGCCAATTATTTTGACTTGACTTGACATGTAGGTCACATCTCGTCTCAGGAAATGTCCCATCTCAGAGTCAGGATGATGGGGAGAGTTTGAAATGACTGTGCTGCTGCATGAAAACTGTCAAGAAAAATTATGTTGCAGTATAAATGAGCTGATTATATATGAACATACCTATTTTATCAGTGATTCTATGTGTTTTTCACCTCACCTTGTCCTAAAATCATTTAATTTTCATGTTTTAAATGTTTGTTCATCTGCTTTCACTCTCAGGTTAAACTCTTTAACAAATGTGAAGAATCAAACTCCTTCCAAGTGCTCTACGGATTTATCTAGAAGCTCTGATTACATTCAGCCTCAGCCTCTTGTGTGAGTGAGGAGTTGGGAAGCGTGATTAATGTTCATGGACAAATCCCTGATGGGTAAGTGCAGTGTTCTCATCACAAGCGGATGTTTAACACAGAGAAATGAGCAGAAAAACAGCCTCAGACAACTTCTGCCGCTTCATTGTGATGCTTTTAAAACAAAACTCAGATTGTGTGCAGCCAATTATCTTTAGAGAGACGGAGAGGACGTCAGAAATCTGAGATAACTGAACCTATTTAACACATTGTGTGCCTCTGTATACTAGTTACTTGTCTGTTTGCATCAACACCATTGAGAAATTATCTTGAAAATCTTACGAGTTGCAGGAAAAGTTCTTCACAACAAACCTGGACGTTTGTGTTCTCTCATACGATCCCTCTGGATCGTCTCAGGAAGATGGAAGTCAGAGTTCAGTGCATGTCTGGATCATAACTGAACATCTCTCTCCTTACACAAGCTGAGAAATCACAGAGTAGTATCTTGGCTGTCTACAGCTTGTACCATTCAAAACATGTCAGTTCACACTGATCCTAGAAGTGTGCATGCAGAAAACCTGCAGGACAATGGGCTCTGCCTTTTAAATGCCAAGAGGCTCATGGCTCACAGCTCAGACTGGAAGCAGCTGCAAGCACCACACGCCAAAGGCACCAGAAAAAAAACATTCACTACCACTAAGAGGTTAAATAGGAAGAAACAATATCGGGCAAGAACCCATGGAGTTGCTTCTGGCGTCTGGTAGAACCGCACGGCGGCCAAAGTGCTGCCAGCAACTGGGAAGCCTTTTTTTCTTTCTACTATCAGCTTCTGCAGAATCTGATTAAGAAGGATGTCTGTGGTTTGTGCCAGGACCGCTGGGAGCTCCAGAAACACCTGTACCTCCAAATCAAAGAGCCCCAGTTTGGCTGAGATGCTGCAGGGTCTTGGGAATGTGCCTTCACACAGACAAACATGGACATTCTCCTCTTCTACACCTGTTTATCTGAATGAAGGGTCAGTGTTAAAGGAAAGATTGTAGATATAAGAGAAGTAGATAACGATAAGACGTGAGAGTTAAAACTGTTTCCACTCAATATACTGACAATGTGTTTGCCGATACTCGACCCACCTCTCAATAATGACCTCGAAAAATCTGGTTATTCAGACGCCATGTTTAGCAGGTTTGCATAATTGATTAACTTCACCTTATATTTCACCTTGACTTAGTGGGAAAGATCTCATTGTGATTCTGAGCTGTGAAGCTTGGTTGTTGTTTTATTCCTTTTTCTGCTTTGTCTCAACAACCTGACAAACACAACATCAATACAATTAAATTATTTACCATCTGCATCATATGAATTATATTCAATGTGGAAAAGATTAATATTGTAGCATTAAAGGATAACGACAAAAGAAAATACATGATGTGTTGTACATGTTTGCAACATTCTGATTGAAAACAGATCACTTGGGATTTGATCAATAAATTCAAAATCAATAGCAGATAAATATCAAACAACAATATTCAATGGGCAGTAAAACTTTAGATATAAGGACAAACACAGGAATCAGCTCGGTCACATGAAGCTGAACATCCAGACACTGGGCAGGAGAGGTGAGACCTAAAGTGTAGTTTAGAAAAACACGACTGCCTTTTGCTATGGCTCCGCTCAGCTATGAAATTAAAAGCAAACAGTCTAATTTAATCCGTTTTGTTTCTAAATTTAGATGATTGTGATTCACACCACAGTGACCTGAACTTCTTAAGATCTATCCCTGAATGTGCACAGACGATTCAAGAAGACAAAAAAAGATTCACTACGCAAACTTGAATAGGGAAAAATATGATTTTTACTAAATCAATAAGTGTTTATATATGTTTTTCAACATTCATCCATTTCTAATACATTCTGTTTAGAAGTTCCATGATGTACTTTCAAATATACATTATCCACAGAGTCTTCATCCCTCTGTTACTGGCCTACTTTTAAAAATGCTCACACAACCACAACCAGTCTCAAACTGTGACCTACATAAACATACTTAGTGAGGCCACAGTGACCGTGACCTTTGTCTTTTTGCTACCAAAATGAAATCCAAGTTCATGAGACCAGCTTTTTTGGGGCCTTTTAGACTTATGCCAATAAATGACAACATTATTTTGGGCAAATTTGGGAAAACAACTAAACAGAAACCAACATGTGCAGCTGAAGTGACTTTTAAATAACACATTCAAATCCATTAAACTGATATAGTTTTAGTCACACGCAATTAAGTCCCAGCAGCCACAGTTGGATCAATTTCATGCTCCTGTGGTTGAACAAACTAGTTTTAATAGATCCACCATAAGGAATCCAGATCAGTCCCGTGTCCTACCTTCACCATTCGCCCTAACGTAGGGACCAGAGACCGGCCGCGGCTCACGGTCCTACAGTAATGCTGAGCGCAAACAAATTAGCTGTCATGTACTTTGCGTTAATTAATTTGCAAAAGGGCACGAGCAGCACAGGCCAATCAAGCGGGCTCGGCTCCACCGGGCTCCCGGCTGTGTCCGGATGCCTCGCAGTGAAAAGGTCGTCCTGCGTCCGTCCCTGTGGGAGACTGCGGCCGTGACACTGAACCGTAACTGTCCCCTGTGAGAGTTTATAATTATCACATCCGACTGCCGTTAACAAGGTGAAGAGACGGCCTCACTTTCCCTCTCTTCCTTCCTCTAAAGACGTTTTTCCGGTTGCTTGTCACCGACTGAGCTCAATGAATTTAACGTCTTTCTCTTTAATCTTGAATGCTCAGTGAGCAGCGCCGCAGTGCAACGTGGGTATATTGGCCAAATCAGGTTTAATGTGCGTGTACGTTTTTAAAATGTCTGTCTGCTCGGCTATTTGAGCGTCTGAACCTTTGTCCTGTCAACACACTTCTGTTTACTTCTCCTGACAAGACATCAAATCGAGTATTACTCTGAGGGAAGGGAAAGAAACAGTGCGGGTGAATATAGAGCATCTGTAATTGGGTCTCATTTCGCAGGCAGACAACAGTGAAGAGAGCAACTGGGTTTGCATGAGAATTACAGCGAATGTTGATGGTTATTTTGATAACGACGACTTTGACGATTCAACTCCAGCGCAGGGAAGCAAACACACAACCACGAGAAGTCTGCAGGAGCACAGGTGAAAACATCCGGGCTCTTAAAAAGGAATATGAAAGTGGGTTTGGAGTTTCTGTGCCTCCATCACTTACACTGTCACCTTGAAAGGAAACTCAAAAAAATGACATCTTGAACAATGTCTTGCAAAAGGAAAAATGTCTTCCTGTGATTCTTCCTAATCTGTCCTTTTACCCACAATGCAACTCAACCACAGAAAGTTTCTGATGGGTGTCTCCTGCTCGTATCAGGTAATGTATCTTTCAGCAGATGCGCAGCGGATCAAAGAGGTCTGGTAAGATCACTTCCTTCTAACTTCACACCCCCAGACTTTCACATTTCTAAGCTATCCGTCAGGATCCGAACTTCTTGTGAGAGATCACTTGACGACATTTTCCAAACTGTATCAAACTCTTCTCAGAGACTTTATACGTTTTATATCTACATATCCATTCGTACGTCCCAAGTAAATTAACTTTGACGTGTGAAATCTGTCTGTTCTTAACACTATTTATAGTCTCAATTGTTTTCTGCTTTATGTTTGTTTGCATGCAGTTATTATCTTTGTATATAATAGTTGTCATTGTGTGAACAAGGGATTCACATTCACAGCATCTCCCCAAGATCTGTAAGAAGACTTTGATGTGTCAGATCCGTGGAGAGAAGCTAAAGCAGAGACAATTGAAAGGACTCTATTCTGAAGGTGACTCATATTTAAGGTTTTGACAAAAACAAATATGTCTTATATAGAAACTTATCTTTTTCATCTTTGCAATAATCATTTTCTGTCCATTTAATTTCAATATCAATCTGTTTGTCTGTATTTTTTAACTTATTTTTACTTATTTACCTACTTTTACTTTATTCTTGTAGCAGTGGTAAATTAAAATGTTACAGATGAGAAAAGAATGAAAACAAGATCAAATAAAACATTAACTATTTCTCCATAGTGTGATAAATAAAGAACGATCTCATCTTATCTTGGACCAAAGTTCACATCATACGAACACTGGATAATTAGAAACAGTGTGTAGGACGAGGCGTGACCTCCTGAATGTCACATAGAGATGATCTTGCACTTTCACAATCTAATAGGACACTTAAAGTGAAAATACACATGTACGCGTCCTGAGACGTCAACTAATCAGCCTGATATAACATTGTCGCTTCCAAGTTCCACATAAAGAGCTTCACTGTGTTTACCTGACTTAAGGAAGCGATTTGGGAGCTTACGTTGCGTATCTCAGAACGCGGATACATCGATCTCACTTTGTGACTTTGATGAAAGAATTTCCTGACGCACGAATGAAAGTCAAAAAGACAGTTTATCTCGTTTGTTCTGGCTCTAACATCTGCTTCATTACGATGCAGAAGCCGTTGCATCACACACTAACAGCCACACATGAGCGGAAACATTCTGCAGCGCAGCAACACACTAAATAAATAAATAAAGCCTCAGTATCTTGTTATAATGTGAACATCCTGGTATAATGAGATGCTTTTATCATGAGATTATGTGCAGTGAATCTCATAAGTCACAGCTGAAGGTTAGACAGAAGAGAACAGATAGTGGAACCTGCCGTCCCATGAAGAATAATGCAGAGTTTTTCACTTTGCTGCACTTCCTCTGCTGGTAGACAAAGTCCTTTGTAGAATCCGAATACTAATCACAATCCCATTAAATATTATATTGCTGAGCAAGAACTCATTGTGTTTTAGATCTGAAAAGAGACTTGACTGGTTCATCAGAGGACTCGTTGTGCTTTGTGCTGAACGGAATTTCGACAGGTTCACTCAGTGTTTCCAGGAACAAAACCGAGCAAAGTGAAGCAGCTTTCTGAAAAACTGAGGTCTATTAAATCTGATTTAAATCAGGGATTAGAATAAATAATGACATCATGAATAAACGGTCCTTTCCTACCAATATCTGCTAAAACATCCAAATCTTCAACTAGAGATTGAGTTGCATCTTGGGTAACATAGGCTCATGTATCTTCTCATATATAAGAATATAATCAAGGTGTTTTTTGCTGGTTCTGCTGCAGTGATTTTAAACTATACACGATAATGTTATAAAACTCTAAATTAGTGGAACAGTAATTTAAGGATAACATCTCTAAGATTCATTAAAGAACCATCCGCGTATCCAACTGACTGACTTTAACATTCAACATTCATAACAACTTAAATATTTAGCAGCAGCTGATCCTCCGACATGACGATTATTAACAGGGTGAGTGATGCTGCCGTCAGTAAACCAGCCCGAGGTCCAAGTAGCCCGAGGTCCCAGTAGCCCTCTGTGTGTCAGCCGGCTCGGATGGAGTGCAGCCACAGCCGGGGACAAAGGGAGGAAGGAAAATGAAGGTGCCACAGAATCACATGGGACATCCATTCAGTTGAGTCTGAACCATGAAATGCATTGAGGGACATTTTTCAAAACGAGCCAGACCACACATACAATCTCTCTCACTCACACACACACACACAGACACACACACACACGCACATTTCCAACATTTAAATTATTCATAAAGCTGAAAAAAGCCTTCCCTGCAATGACTTCACTAAACCCATACCCCACTGATGATATTAGCAAACACAGGCAATTGGAAAAAAAAGGCTTCTCGAGTATAATTTGTATTTTGACTTATTAGATATAATCCTTGCACCTCAAGCTCTAGATTTTGTAAATGTAACCCATTTATTGTAATGAGCATTAAATCCCCTTACGTGAGCACACTCCATTTATTTTTGATTAAAATATCCTCCGTGACTTCCGCATACTCCTTGACAAATATTAATTAAAGAATACAAATCCTGCCATTGCTATAATAAGTGAAATTAATTCAGTCCATACTTATAAAGGTTTTTCTGTGTGTGTGTGTGTGTGTGTGTGTGTGTGTGTGTGTGTGTGTGTGTGTGTGTGTGTGTGTGTGTGTGTGTGTGTGTGTGAGAGTTGCCAGAGGGTCCTGTGCTTTACTGCTGCACAATGAAGTGGGTCTCAGCTGTGTGGGGTGATGACCACCAGATATCGCACATAAAGCAGAAAAATGAAGATGTATTTTGTGGAACGTTCTTTTTGAAACTACCACATCCCTCCTCAGAAGAAGTCTTGACACGTCTCCCTGATAGAGGTCATGCTCGTCCATCTGCGATCACAAGATGAATCCGTCTTTCTCATATCAATCACAATAAAAATCTTTATTTTTGTTGCACACAGCTGATAAATAATGTACCAGCGAAATATCGATCAATGCATCTCAAGAGGAAACGTGTGGATGTGTAGAAAGGCCCTGGAGCCGACATGTTTTGAGCTCTGCCTTTGATTGGCTCTTTACGGCCAAAGGCGATTTATGGTCTCTCCACTGTGCTGCACTGATGGGGATATCATACCAGGCAATGGGGCTTGACTTTATATTTTATTTAATTTGTGAAACTAACAACAGAAAATACATTGAGGGGATGTTAGAAGATAATCTGACCACTCAGCAATATAGACCTTCCATGGAGCACGTGAATGTTCCCACAGACCTGAACCCTGAATCATCTCCCTTGTTTACAGCCACATGTGGAGTGAGTCATGAATTCTTTATTCTCCTGTTAATCTTCCACAGCGTGCGTTGAAAGTTAAAGGACGATTTTGAAGCCAAATGACTTTGTTATCATGCGTCATTGTTTATTAAAGAGTGTGGGGTTGGTTTACGTGGATTAACGCCCGCTGCAGCTTAATTGTGTCATTTTCTTTGTCACCTTTTGCTTTGCCCACGTGTTGGAATCTCTCTCTCTCTTTACTATCCGATTCTGAAGTCAGGGCCCTGCAGCATCCGGAATCAGCTCATTGACAGAGAGTTAGGTCACAAACACCCCCAGGCATCGATAATTAGGCTCTGACATGTCCTGCAAGACAACACGCTGACTGTCAGGTTGGGTTTACGGGCACAAAGAGCGATGTGTGACGACACTGTTGACATATATCACAGCCAATGAGGTAAAAAAAATAAAAAAGAGGGGAAAAGAAAATAGTGCCGTGCAATTTGTTGCCAGAGCAGCTTAACAGGCTCTGATGGCTAAGTGAACGAAGAGGTAAACACAATCAGTGATAAAGCTGCTAGATTTAGCTCCAGGCAAAGTTTGATCACTGTTATTGGACACCCAGTGTATTCTTCAGAGACTGTAAAGCGTTTTACGTTGCGCCTCCCAAAGGCTTGGATGTGATCTGGAAAGTAAATTAAATTAGATAGTGCTTAAGGTGGAAACAGTGCACCAGCCACAGTTATGATGAATGAATGGTGACAGTTGTCTCCAGCGCTGTGTGCTGCATGAACTTGTTCGAAATTTTGTCTGACAACTGCAGTCAGACGTTAATGCATCAATAACACATTATTACTTTCCTGTCTGGCACAATCGGCAATAACCCACATTTCTCAGGTGTGTTTATTTAACAAATGAGAGACAGAGAGTTTTTAAAGGAACTCATGTTGGTGCGTTAAAGTCAAACCGACGTAAAAGAAAACTCTTCAGATGCTGGACCTGAGACATAAAATTAGCACAAATAAGTAAAAATAATCAGGTTTAAATACAGGAGGTGTCATCAGGGAGTGTGTTAAAGGAGAAGTGAGCACACTGACTGCCAGTTCTAGCACCATGGACAGAGCCAGAACAACATGAGGAAAATCACCCTGTTATTTGGTTGTTTGTTGTAAATCGTTTTGGGGATTCTTGCAGTTTGAGGTCCATGAACAACCCTGACGCCAAAGACTGTAAATAAAGATGGACGACATGACAGCTCCCACAGTGTGCACACTGCACGCAAGCTATCGCCCAAGGATTTGCGGTAGTAGCATCGCTAGTTCTGGTAGCATCACTATTTTCCGACAGCCGACTTTTAGGCTAAAACTTGGTGTAAATGATGCCGCTTGGAGTCAAGTTTGAACGTCGGGGCTACCGGACACTTACTGATGTCACAGGATCAGTATGGAGGCATGTCATGGTTTTTTCTGTTGTTTTTATCGATTAGAAAAATGTATCACCAATTACTTCAATTGTGTTGGATTTGGCTGAAACGGTCTTTACCCCCTGAAACTACAAAAGTGTTATTATAATGTTATTATTTTCAGCACCATGGACAGAACCTCATTGTAAATAAGCACTAATGATTTGTTTTCAGCACCATGGACAGATCCTCATCACGCATAATAGATATAATGTTATTGTTTTCAGCACCATGGACAGAACCTCATTGTAAATAAGCACCAATGATTTGTTTTCAGCACCATGGACAGATCTTCATCATGTATAATAGATATAATGTTATTGTTTTCAGCACCATGGACAGATCCTCATCATATTTAATATATATAATTTTATTGTTTTCAGAACCATGGACAGTTCCTCATCATATATAATAGTAGTAATGTTATGGTTTTCAGCACTATGGACAGAGCTCCCTTCATCTTTAAGGATGGACAGTTTCTCCTGAACGTGCTTCACCTCCTCACTTCCTCTGGAGGATGATGTTTTATTTTTGTTTTTTCCTCACAGAGCAGATATTGACCAGCTCCTCCTGTTCTCTCATCCTCTTACATCCCCTGGTTCCTCCTGTTCTCTACTCCTCTTCCATCCCCTGGTTCCTCCTGTTCTCTCCTCCTCTCCCATCCCCTGGTTTCTCCTGTTCTCTCTTCCTCTTCCATCCCCTTGTTTCTCCTGTTCTCTCCTCCTCTTCCATCCCCTGGTTCCTCCTCTAAGCTCAGACACTCGCCAGTGTGTCGGACCTCCTCATTCCTCCAGTGAACGGAGTGGAACGGGGGGAGCAGGATGTGTGGACGCTCTCGTGACGCTGACACCGACTGAGCTCTGCATCTTTAAAACAGAAAAAAAGAAAAAAGAAGAAGAAGCCCCCGAACAGAACGAGGCAGCTCAGTCAGAACCGCGGGACGAGCAGGAACTACCTCTTTTTGACTTGTGGAGCGAGCCGAGCCGTGAGGAGAGAACTCACCCGCGCATCCGCTTCTGCTCACCGGCCTCTTATTGCTGGAAGCCGCGGCTCAATCAGTCACGTGACACAACCGGAGGCAGAGACCTAGAGAAACAGCCACAGCGTCTCAGCCTCGCTCCGCCATTCTCTCTTTTGAGCCATATCACATTTTTATCGCCACATTTTACTCCCCGCTCGGTGAGTACATTTCCAATGGCTTTTTTTTGTAAGCATTTTTTTGTCTTTTTAATTGCCCTCCCCGTTTTTTTTTGTTTTTCCTCCTTTTGCTGGTGTTTGAATTGAGCAGTGACATGGTGGTTTTCAGCGTTTTTTATTCTCAAGTTTTTAGCATGTTATTCTGATCCGGTGCCAGGAGGGTGCACGGGGGCTTGATCGGTCTTCACGAGGCTTTTACTTGCTTGCAGTTTTGTTTCGAGGGTCGAAACCAAGCAGGTTTTGTCAGTATTGAGATTTTTCAACATTTATTGGTGGGTTTTGAAACATTTTTATTTTTTCTCTTTGATTTTTTTCTTTATATATCTATTTTTTTTGTTTCTGTCGACTTTTGCTGTTGCTATGCTTTGGTTTGCATTTTGCAGTGTTGTTCGTTGCCTTCCAGTTTTGTGATTTTGTGAGATTTTGATGTGTCGGTGCATCTCACCGATCAAACCCTTGATTTTACTTTTCTCTGTGGGAGAATCAAGTCCTTTTTAAAAAACGTTTTAACCTGATACTTTTCTTGCAGCCAAGCTCACAGGTTTGTTTTTGTGCTTCTCTTTATTTTTTTTCTCCTTATACTTTTGCTGGTGGCAGTGTCAAGTATTTTTGGATGTGGTCGTATTTTTTATGACTAGATGATGCTGGGTGGACGAGGGGAGTTTTGATTCTTGGGGGAGTTCAATGCGTTTTTGTTTTTATGTGTCCACGAGGATGAACAGACATTTTCCCTTTTGCAGGTAGGCTTGATATGACACGAGTGGATAAAATGACACGTTTCTGTATTTGACAATAAAGACTGAGGTGACAGAAATATGCACCTGTGGCTGACGTGTTATTTTGTGAGGCTTGCTGAATGTAGGATTACTCCATCACCTGATCATTTGATCGATCTGTGCGTAAAAAAAAAATCCCTAAAACAATCTATCGATCAAGAACAAGGGTTGGAAAATCCTACACAGGTCGTTTGCTCACAATGTTCCCTTTGTGTGTTGAGTTCAACAATCTGAGCAGCTGAGGAATGAATGTAAGCAGCTGCATTCAGGTTCCCTCGGAAGGATGCACTCTAACGACTTTAATGACTCCTACAGATAAAGTATCCAGGCTCCATCCATATATCGATGTGCACAGGCAGGAATAACTATTTATATTGCTGCTGCAGTGAAATGTTTCTCTTAACTGCAGTAGCACGGTGGGTGGAAACAATCAGGTTGATAACCACAGTTTGTGTCACGCGTGTGCAAAGTTTTCTCCTAAACTTAAGTGCCCTCCTCTTGCTTCCATAAATACTCGTGGATCAGTTCAATCTGATGTTGCAGGACATGATTATCGAGCTACTGACGGGACTCAAAAAGGACTTAGGGGGTATTAATCCTTCGCGAAGCAGGTTTAACTTCAGATTATTGGTGCAGGTTATGCAAACATGGCTGAAGAGATAACATGCAGTCGTAGCTTGAAACCAGTCACTGTAGTTTTCCTGTTCTGTGTCTTATAGGCTGTAAAACTGCTGTGTGTCGTTCCTGTTTATGAATCACTGCCACGTTGCTGAAGCTGAGTCCATAGTCAAAACATACAGAAATCCATATGTCTCTATATTATTTTTGGGTTTCATCAAACTTAATATTGGCTTTAATCAGAGTTCAGCTGGTGCATCATCTCCCATTATTTCCCCCCATTCTGATCCATATGTGTCCTGTTTAACAGAACACAGCTTTTTGTCAGTGTAATACTTCCGGCCTATAAAGTATTGGAGACTGGACCATTAGGTCTGAGCACAGGCTGTAAAGTCCCGGTGTCATTAAACAAGCTGCCGTGGAAGATCAGAATCAGAGCAGTTTTTAATGCGTTGAGATGGAATAGAACCACAAACGTAGGTTTTTAATAGAAGGGAAACTAATTAGCACGATTGAGGTGATGAGTTTTTATCATGTATCGAGAAGCTGTTGCCAGGCATCGATTCTCCCGTCTCCTGTGAGATGCACGCAGGTCGTAAAGCAGACATATAGACGAGGAGCCACACTGGAGGTTTGAATGGTTTCTTAAGTTGGAAGACAATTTAGAAACAATACGTGGAAAGTGCCTCTTTAGAGTCGGGGGTTTTATCTGCGGTCGCATGGAGACAAAGCAAAGCACTGGTGTGAGTCTGAAGAGGGATGTGACCTGAGAGTTTGGTTCTCAGGCAAATACTCAATGTTTTCTCACTTTTTGTCTCTGATTAGATTTTATGGCGGAGCAATAATTCCCAAAATACTAATATCAATTTCGAAAATTTAATTGATAAATGACACGTTATTATCTCTGAAGTTTAGATAATTGTTTTCTCACCTGAGTGAAAGAAGGTAGAACATTTAAACCAATTAGGGCTTTTGCCCATATGCCCCAAATGATTTAGATCAGTTTGGCTTTTCAAAATAAGACTCATCATAAGACAAATCATAGACTGTATATAAACATCACGTCTCCACTTCCTTCCTATTTACTGATGAACCTCAAATATTATGAATTACGAACTCTGACATCTGAAAGGGACAGAGCTAAAGCGCTGAGGTCCCACAGATATATGTGCTTCATGTCAGAATCAGCTGTCAATCAAAATGTGTCATAGCATCAAATAACTGATTAAAATCCAATTTAGCAGAACTGTGATAAGAACTACACCTAAAAGGTCAGAAATCATATTTAAGAAAATTTTTAGTTTGGTCCAATCTGCTAACATGGACATGACTTTCATGCTAAAGGCCTCGGAGTGATTCCAACTACTTCCTATGTTCTGTTTCACTTCTGCAGAACAAAGCACAAACATCTGCCTCCTTCAATCAAACTGAGGCTTTTACAATAGCTCTTTTTTTTTCGATCCTTGTAAGTCGTAATCACACATTTTAATCAACCATTCCACATCTTGCTTTTCAATCCTCGAGTCGCTTCATCACAACACAGCGACGTGTCTTCACGCCCCTGGGTTGAGAGGTGTTTCTGCCACAGAGTGAGCTCGTGGACACGTCTCCTGCTGAGCATCGTGATAGCTTCTATTACGTCCCGCGGTGTTGTGTCTCCCCTCCAGGCAGGTTCCCTGTTATCTGGGCCGAGCCAGACCCGCACAGCAGACACACGATAGCTCACGTGTGGCTTTACCTCCGCCGCCATGAATAAAACATCACACCAGAACAAGTTGTACACACTAATGCATGTGCTTGATAATCGGGGGCGTGCATCTGCATGTGTGCTCGTCTGAATGTGTGTGCAACTGTGTTTACATTCGGTTCATCCGCTCCTCAGCAACAACAGTTTCAGCCTGACTGAGCTGCACAAATGGAAACATAATTAATATGCTGTGTTTTGCATCTTTCATAGACGTGATGTGTCTTCACTCTGGGATGTTGTATTCATCACATATCAAGGACATGTGTTAACCCACAGAAACGTGCAAAGAAGCACAAAGGTTTTCTCTCAGTCCAGCTTTAGTCAGACATGTTCAGTCAAAAAGGAAATATTAAGATGAGGAGTGAATAGACCAGACCTGAACATCATGATGATGTTTAATGTCCCTGTGCAGCTTCACACCTCATTCAAAATGTCGGAAATTCAAAATAAATATACAATAGTGACATAAGAATAGTACATATGCAACAAGAAAATAACAAATACACATATAAAATAACAGTGAAATGCTGAATTCTTGCTTTAAAGTAATTGAATCTTGCACAATATGTGTGTATGTATTTGTGTGTGTGTATATTTTGTTATATGTATGTGTATGTAAAACACATGAAGCTAAATGTAAATACATAACTTCCTCAATAAGCCCCCCCCGCTCCCTGTAACATATAAAATAGCTTCTACCTTTGACTCATTCTCCTTAAAAGTTTTAAGTACTTTACTTTCCTTTTCTGAGCTGCTCATTTGATAAGTGAGTGGATCTAACACGTCATATTCTGGGTAATTAAACCCGTATCTGAAGTGTGGAGTCGGGCTAAATGACTTTCTGTCTATTATGGGATCGTTTGAGTTATAGTGCATCAGCCTTCTGCACTGACACGCTGAGACCTCGGCGTATTATTAGACTTTCACACTAACTTTTGCTTCAGTTACGTTTCATTAACATTTGGTCTTGAGTGCATCGTTCTTTTTTGACGTGTCAAAAAGCTAATGACGGCAGTGAGAAGTTCGAAATCTGTGACTTTCTTGTCGAGGAAACTCATTTTCGTCTATTTGACCTTTGAGTAAATATAGAACACAAGTCAGAGATTGAGAGTTGGTGTGTTTGATTGTGTTTGGGTAAAGGAGAAACTTGCTGCTTTATCAGTGGAGCCTAAACAAAGGATCAATTAGGGCAGGAAATCGCTTCAGTTTCTCCTTCAGGAGCAAACAAACTCACAGAGGAATTACTGTTTCCTCTTTCTAGAGGAAATAAGGTTAATGCTGATAAGGAGAAATCTAAACCTGCGGGGGAAGATACATCAGAGATGTTCTCACATGTGACTTTTACACTGATTAAATAGAACTGTTTCCCAAAGGAGGAAAAGTCTAGTTCATGCAGTTTCACCTTAATGTGCAAATATCGATCCAGAAAACCTGATCGCTTCCAGGCCGCATCGGCTTTAGCCCCAGTTCATCAAACAGACATAATTTCCTCTTCATAAACTACTTATTGTCCTCAGACGATGCTTATTTTTCATTCTCAACAGGTCCTACTTATCCCAAACAGCTAGAGGAAATAAAAAATGCATAATGAACGAAAGCTCGGGTCTCAGGAGGTTATGGAAACATTAAATTGTGCATAAGATTCCTCAGTGGAGCATGAAAGGTCGGGACATTTGTCACACATGTGAATCACACTTGTCCATCTTGGAAGCCTGAGCAGAATTATGAATGCATCATTAATATCTGCCAGCTGAAGCTTTTTCAGTTTTGCATCTCTGCAAATAGAAAAAAAGTCGACATGTTGGTGCATAGTTTACATCACGGACGCTGCACAGAGTCATCATGAGATCAAATAATTCTAATTCTGTTGTTATGATGATACACGGATTCATCTCAGCCTCTCCTGGTTGAATAGATCTGTTGTTTTCTGTCAAGTTCTCTATAGCGGCGTCACCTCCCTGCACCCGACGTCCTCTTATTAAACTGTAATTTGTAGAAAAATAATGAGTCTCAGTGTGAGTAGCTTGTTTCGTCAAACTCAACTTTTGGGCACATTAATACAAGTGTTTCTCATCCGTCTGCAGAGAGTCGATGATAAAGTTTTTACCCTCAGGCAGGAAACGCATTGAAGAGGATTCGCTGGTTTTCCTGCTCGCGTCTGTGTCCCCTTTTTCGAAAATAATGGAATGTCTCTTCGTATATATTTATATTTAAATGTAGAGTTATGGAAATGTGGCTGAAATGTTTTGGCAGGAAGCAACAATGTGGCTCCGTGTAACATTATGAACATTATACAACCTCACACAAAGATTCATAACAATGACAGATGGAGGGAGCTGGAGGATGAAAGAGACGAATCACAATTTCTGAGTTTTTGACCTTGGCAGAGCGGTCGGTGAAGTTTCTCTTTCTTTCCTGACTTGTGAGAATAAAATAGTCTGATCCTTGGCAGCAACAGATTCACTCATGAAACTGAGTTTAAAGTAAACTTCATTTGTCCTCGTTGTGCTAATCGTTCAGTACCGAGGCTCCTTTCGATCACACATCTCATGTCTGACATGTTTACTAAGGCAGCAGAAGTTTGGCGTGGATGCTTCGATAAGATGATGGGGTTTATTAATGTCTGTCGGATGCTACAGGTGCATGCTGGGTAGTGGAAGGGCTCAATGGACAGGAAGTGATAATGACACCTGCAGAGTGAGCTTAAATAGGGCGAGGGTGTAATGAACTAAATGAATGTACAGACAGAAATAACCTAACGTAGCAGAGATTTGAGTAAAACCATTTTAAAAAGCGAGATGATCAAGGATTCAGAAAATAACATAATTTTCTTCTATCACGTACAACAGGGTGAAAATGTCATCTTCCTCTGTCTAAGACATAAAACAATAAAACCAAGCAGTAAACCACGAAGCAGAGCATCAACAAACAAAGACTATAAAATACTAAACGGATCGTTAAAACATAATTGATACCGAAGAGAAAACATGAAAATAACAGAGCAGGTCTCACAGGTCAGTTTGTCGAGTTTAAAATTTCTGATTGTTCTTGAATGGAGATTATTGCCAGAAAGTGACCTACGGGACAAATTTAATTCAACATTAAAATGCAAAGCGAGGACGACTGGAAATTTAGAAGTGACCAGGGCATGACCATAATAAGTGTATGAACAGCGGGCATGGGAAACATCTAATTGGGGAGATCATTTTATTTGCAGCTTGATAATTCCGGCCTCTGAGTGTGACTGGGTCTGTGTCTCCTCATGGACAAACTTTTATTTTACCAACAGACAAACAGAGACTTGATTCTCAGGCGGACGTGTGACCCTGTCTGAGAGGCTGTGTGAAGGTCACAGACTCCAGAGGAGGAACAAACCCAGAGCACAGAGGCCGAGGAGCAGCGTGAGGTTTTCCAAAGCAGGTGGCCGACGCCCCAGATGCTGCAGAGAAGCAGCGGAGCAGATAATGTCCCGCCTACATTACCTCAGGGACGCCGATTACAGTGGAGCATCCTCATCTGGGTCAGCTCCAGGCGGGTTCTGCAGGGATCAGCTGTTCTCACTGTCGTCCTGTAGGACTCAGCTGTCTCTCACCTGCTCGGGACCAGTGTGGAGGCTGGGACACCGACACATCCACCATCTCCACAGACAGAGAAACCGAGCTGTATGGGGACAGACACGATAACCTAGATATTGTTTTGGCCTCCTGGGAGACGCACTTTTAAGTGAGTGTAAATGTTAGAGACATAAAGACAAAAATAAGACGAGGAGGTTTGAAGAAGAGGAGGATGCCCCTTTATGTTGGTTTCTACCCACTGGTCTGAGCCGAGGAGAGAGAGGAGTGGGATAACAAAATGTATAAAGAAAGATGCAAACTGACAATAAAGAGACAGAAAGTGACTGGAGAGAGATACAGAGGTTGAATTGTTCGATAGAGGGGACACAACAAACACAGTAGGTCTCCATCCGCCACGACAGCCAACGAAGAATGAGAAACTATCAAACATCAAGGGTAGCAAGAGGTGCAGAACTGAATTGGGAAGAAGAGGAGGAAGTATGACAGTGAAACACAAAGTCCATGGAGGTAATGCACCTTGACGTCGGTTGCCACTCGGCGATAAACCAAGAGGAAGAAGACAGAGAGATGCAAAGAGACAGAAACTGACGAGTGTACGAAGCAGAGACTACAGGGGAGATGCAAAATTATTTGAGAGATATAACATGACAAGGACATAGATGTATTGTCCGACTGTATCATTTGTACTTTGAGTCTCGAGTTTATATTCTATTTGCACTTGAGGGGCCCAGCACATACATTCATGTTCAGGTCGGACGTTCACTTCCTGCAGCTTCTCTTCAGGATACAAGTGAAGTTCCAGCTTCTCTTTGTTTGCAGGATTCCACCCGACAACAAACCTTGTTCACTTACAGGATTCGGTCCGCTCTTAATTGCATTACAATATTTTTAAAGCGCTTTATACTGATAAACCCAGTGTACTTACATTAAAGACTTGCTGCTGCTAAGATTTAATAAGGGAAATTAAAGTAGCTCTGGAAAGAATTCAAATCCCTTCTCCCCCCTTATCCTGGTATTGATTTAATTTAAAACGGATATAAGATATTTTTGCAGATTCCTTTTATATAAAATGTAACGACAGAGCCAAAAACTGTCCTGGAACTTCAATCTGAGCTCAGTTGCATCCAGTTTTTTAAAAGTTTGAATCCCAAAGAATAAACTATACAGTTGAAAGTATATGCAACAAAACCAATGATTTACATAAAGGAAATCAGACTCATACATAAGTGTGAATTGTGCAAAAATTGGGGGGGGCTGCAGATTCACACAAAGAAAACACAGCCTGGATGTGTGCACTCAGTAAAGAAGACAAGGTGTGTGTGTGTGTGTGTGTGTGTGTGTGTGTGTGTGTGTGTGTGTGTGTGTGTGTGTGTGTGTGTGTGTGTGTGTATGTGTATGTGCCTGTGTGTTTATATATATATAGATGTGACCCGACGCTGAGAGAAAAGTGAGATATTTCAACGCGGAGGCATCTTGACTCACACACTCACGAGGATCACGACCTCAATTTTCCGTGTCTGCCACAAGGAAAGCACAGGTGCACTCGAGTAGAGAGGGCTAGCTAGCCGGCTAGCGATTGGGTTTGTGTACCCCCGAGGGCGAGAACATGTCCGCCGAGAAAACCTTTTATGTTTCTCCTCAACAAACGCTTCACTCGGGGAGGGGGGGGGGGGGGGGGGGACTGTAGGTTGATGGCAAGAATGTTTTCCGCTGCACACTCGACCCTGATTGAGCCTGACAGGGAATCCTTAACTGACTGAAGCATATGGATGGACGGACTTGAGGCTTTTTTAAATTTGGCTAAATGTGGTTTGTTTCATTCTGCAGGACTCCACCAGGTGAAAGTAACACACGCAACTTCTTTTACTACTCTTTACAACATCACTCGGTTTGTGTGATGGAGAGCCAGAGCAGCCCAGATGAAATAATCCCAGTTCTGTGCGTGTGCAGGTTTGTGTTCGTGCCGGATTGAGATTAAGAGGGGCCGGCGTCCGTCTGGTTACACTCAGGCTACAGAGACCCTCTGAGCTAAATGTGAGTTCGGGAAAAAAAAAAGACAAAAACATCTGTCTCGCTAAAATGTGCTCGTACTCACCAGCGTGCTCATGGGTAAAAATAGAAGCTCCATCATTTAATTCCCCACTTAGCCTCAAAAAGCAGTCGCCTCCTGAAACATTAATAGCTTGTTGACATCTTGCAGAGAGCCACAGTCTATCAGGTGGCACCGTGTAAATAAGGCTTCGTTCCCTCATATTGATTTTTATTTTTTCCTTCAGGTTTTGACATCAGAGGAAATCAAAGAGCTCGTTGCCGTTTGTTCTCGCGGATAACAGCGGCTGTCACAGCCTTTATTTCTGTTTCCATCAATTTTCTCCAATACACATCACGAGCATCGTCACCGAGCACAGATATGAATCTGGATTCAGACTTTTTTATTGAAGAATCCAACTAAAAAGCTTCAGTTTCTAATGAAGCATGTAAACATCAAGAAGTCTGGCCTTGTTTTATTCCAGGGTACCGAGTTGACTTATTTATTTATCCTCTGTGAGGTTAAAGCAACTTTATACAACTACCTTTAAACAGCAGCTTCATTATGAGTTTGATGGCTCAGTGACTTTAGTGAATATGAAGAATGTTTCCACTCGGATTCACAGCTTCAACTGTCACAATCAGGTCCAGCAAGTTGAAGAGTAAATCTGAACCGAAGATCATGAAGGTCTCACTTTCTTTATCTTATAAGCAGGTTGCTCCGAGTCGAAAAGGAGACACTTCCTGTTCTGCTTTGTTCAGCTCGCTCCAGATCCTATTCAACACTTCAGTTCAGTTCAGAGGTTTTCCTGTGAAAATCCTATGAACCAAGTGAACTGTACAGAAAAACATCAAGTGAAGCAGCTTGTTTCATGTTGGAATTGGAGATGAATCAAACTTAAAAGCCAAAAAATGGCATATGAGCTTTTTAGGAATGTTCCTAATCTTTGATAACAACAGTCCTAAACTGTCACGGTCAGATAAATAGATAAATAGAAGAAGGACTATTATCTGACCTTATTTATTTGTTTTTATGTTCTTTGCCACAGGGGAATAACCACATAGAAAATCCATTTCTGTCAGAAATGGATCTGACGAGTCGGCGGATGACTCGAGCACGTGAGTCTCTGTCCTGCAGCTCGAGTTCCTGCATCCTTCACATGACGTGGACGCACCAGGACATCAGCCTGACTTCCTCCTGTCCTCTTAAAGACACCTGTCAGGGGCAGCGTCAGGGAATATAAACATAATTAAGAAATCAGGCAGAGACATTACATATGTAAATGGCATCAATTGCAGACACGGGTTTGAAATATTCATTCAAATTAGTCACATCAGTTAAGCAGGGATCTCTGAGCGTAATCATTCAACTAATTAGGTCAGTCGCTGCCAGTTCAAACAATCGGAAAAGCAATTTCAGTTTCCAATTAAAGTTTCACTGAGAGAAGGAAACTAACAGGAGGAGAAAACGTGTGAAGATGCAAGAAAGGTCCCCAAACCACGAGGAGCAGGACGGGGGGGAGAATTCACCGTAAAACTGAACCTTCAGCTGCCAGTATGCCTCGCGGTTTACGAGTGTGTGTGTGTTTGTGTGTTTGTGTGTCTGTGTGTGTGCGTGTGTTGAGCTGCAGTGCGTAAATATTTTCTAGGAATCTCAGGAACAGAACTCCGGGCTGCAGAGTTGAACAGGGTCGGTCACATTGCCTCCTACCAAACACACAGGAGCAGAAGAGAACACATAACCTTTATTTTACTTTATTTTATTAAACGTATTGTGATGAAAGTTTGAGCAAAATCTGAAATGAGACAATAAACATGATTGACATGAGAAAAGGTTAAGAAAGAAAAAAGATAATCAAGTTTATTCTGAAAAATCTCAGACTGTCTGAGTTGTTTATAGGATTTTGTATTTTGAAAATGGAAATTGAAATCAACATACTTTAGCTTTTAATGCTAAAGAGTCCAATCATGCAATTCTGAGCAGCTTCAAGGCATAAAATGTGTCATCACAACATGTCTTTTCATTAACTGTCTGCAAAATTAGTGAAAAATACTGACTTCCGTGAAGTTTCCTAGAGGGTTTGGGTTTAACAGAAAGAAGAAACCTTAACAGTTTAGAGCGGATCCTGTTTTTCAACATGTTCATACCAGGAGATAATTCAGTAATCTTTCTGGGGGAAACAATTAGGCGTATGTAAAGTAGTAATATCTATGCAAAGATGCGATTTGGCTCGGATCCAAATGGAATCATGATATTCAACACATGCAAAAAAGAGATAAATCATAAAATGGCCTTCGTGGAGGTTCAGGCCTTAACATATATATATATATATATGAATAAACACATGTACATTATTGTAAATGTCTTTGAATGTTTATGTACAACTTAATAGTACTAAATATGGGGGAGTAAGCGTAAATACATACATTTTATAGTATATAGTATGTAAGGCTAAAGTAAGCAACATGGTGTTTGGTTCCCCCCCCATCGCTCCGTCCTTACAGATCCCAGCAGAAGCCTCCAGACGTTTGGTCCTTTGCTTCATTAATTACATTCTGCCGCCTCGTCTTTTCTGTATTTTTTGTCTTTATATTTCCTCGGTGGTAGAAAGCCCACTATACCCTGAACAATAAAAACCCAGAGCTGAGCTTATTCTATCTTCTATTCAAGGAGGAATAAATAATCACTTTATCGCCAGTGACAGATTAAATCCAAAGTGTTTAACTGCGGTGGAGACGATGAATCCATCAGAGGAAGCTAAACTGTAACATATGGGAGCTGCCTGTGCTGAGCTGAAGTAATTAATCAAGTTGTTTCAATACAAATGTTTACAGGGAAAAAAATTAAGTTAGCTCTCGGAGACAATGTTCTATTTCGCCTCCAGGCTTTACTCCTCACTTTTCTTTACTTTTTTCCTTTTGTCTGTTATATCACAGCGTCCCCAGCTGTTGCAGACGGGCGAAGCAGAAACCAGTTTAACTCTTTTCTACGCAACTACACAACTAACTGCACATAGCACGTCTCTCTCTCGCTCCCTGGGCTCAGCCGTCTCATCCGGGTTGACTCCATCTTTCTTTCGTGGCCTCGCTTTGATTCTGAAACACAGATCCAGTGGCACACAGAGGTAAGGGGAGATGCTGCAGGAGGTGTTAGGGGAGGTTGGAAGTGACCGGAGATTCCATTAAAGCCTCAGCAGCAGGGATGAAGTTGAAGGTGACGCCGCGGTGTTTCACAAATTGCCCGGATCGGTGGGAGTCTGTTGTGCCTCTGGAATCTCTCGTGACTCATCTACGCAAATTCTAGCAAAGGTACGGGCGTGAAACATCCACTCGTCCAAGCAGTAACTACCAAACACCTGCGCTACATCAACCAGGGCATTAACCGATCTTATTATTTACTGCTGTGGTAATAATGAGACGCAGTGTGGGCACAACAGTGTGGAGTTGGAAATGCCCCACACATATTATAAAAACAAAATAAGAAAGAAAGATTATATAATGTAAATTTCCCCCTGACACTCCCCCCCCACACATGAGACATGGGGTGGTGAGTCTTTCTCAGGCTCGGCTCCTCCACCAGCTCCCAGTGTCTGATGGTTGTTGCCATAGGACTGGGCTCTTCTGGACAGAGGCTTCAGATGATGTCCTTGGGATCTGATGGAGCCACTCTCCCAGTTTGGGGCTCAGCGCCCCCCCAATGCTCCCACTACCACGCGGATCACATTGCATTTCACCTTCCACATCTGTTCCAGCTCCCATTGGTACTTCTCAATCTTCTCATGCTCCCATTTCCTGATGGGATATACCAACCATACTGGATGTCAGTATCAACATTATTAAAAAGATGTCCCACTCAGGGAAAAATTACGTTTTAAATTCTTTGCAGAAAATAGTTTTCTTATCGAGGATTCTCAAGGATTATTTAGGAGCAAATGTGAAGTAATTATCCATCTTTAGTCTTTAATTACCTTCAGGCTTTTAAAGACGTACAATTAGGCCTTAAAAAACAGCAGATAACTGTCGGATAGCTGCGGAGATATCGACAGGGTCCAGCTGGCCCGTTCCCCCGATAGCAGTTGCCATAGCAACCGAGGTCCTAGCAGCAGACCCCCCCAACCCCCCCACACACACACTCGTGAAGATATAATAAACTCCGGGGGGAACAGTGAACAGACATAATGCTGGTTCAGGGTCACAAGGTGCAGGACGTTTCAGAACATTCAACACGATTCATCTTTTACTGATTATAAAGTTTGTTCTCTTATAGTCTTAACTTTGAACTCGACCGTAGAGGGAAAAATAAATGTTCAAAAAACAACATGATTGCATCTTCTCTAACTCAACCTGCGAACCAGCTCTTCTGCTCATTCTCCGCTCGTCTCACAGACCTCAGGAGAAACCGCACCGATCCTGCAAAAACATTCTCCAGCTGTGCCGAGTCACGCCATCTCATGTGGCAAATCAACACATTAGATGCAACAGAAAAACTCCCGTGTAAGTTCTGAAGACGGCTCTGCGTGGTCGTGTTGTGCTTTCAAGTCTCGTCTCCTGCTTGGATCTTTGCCAGTGTCACAGTAATGTGTTGGGATGTGTCATCGTCTTATCCAGGCAACGCTTTTTTCAGATGGAGCCGCTGAGGGCTCCCTCTTTGTGCTGGATTCACTGGAGTGACACACACACACACACACACACACACACACACACACACACACACACACACACACACACACACACACACACACACTATATAAAGGAGACTGTTTATTTTTAGACGGCCCGCAGCTGATTTTAGTTTGAGTGATTTAATAGGTGCCGGGAAATTTGGAGACTTTGGAAACTTTTCTTTTCTGGGTTTGAGACATCACCCCCGCAAAGGTCAGCGGAAATGAGCGGAGTGGGAGGAGAACTTAACCTTTCCTCGGGTTGACTGACGCGGAGACAGAAGTGGCTTGATTGCAGCCATTGTGTACTCGTTGTGTTTGATGATAATTGCACTGTTGTTTGCTGCATAAATATTTCATGAGCTCCGAACATGGCTTTAGAGAGACTGGGAGACTTTAACTGTGCTCAGGCAGAAAATGACCATGAAATAACTGAGAGGTGAGGCTGCCACGGTTTCCACACAAAATTAATGACTTCTTCTGGAGCGTTGACGTCCGTGGCCTTTTGCCCTGAGTCTCGACCGTGTTGTTAACTTCCTGCAGGTGTTTCTGTCTTTGCTACACAGAGAAAAGTTAGTTTTCACTTAAAACTGGAAATGGTTGTATTGGTTTATAAACTGCATGTTATTGTCACTTTTTTGTATTTTATTTCATGCCACATCATCATATAGTTCTGTCTCAACCCTTGCTCTGACCAAAGTGCCATAAAAAAAACAATAACACAATTATTTCTCTAACGTCACGCTGAGCTCAGAGATCTCAGCTTCCTATAGTGTCCAGAAAATAAGAGGAACACAATTACAGTAATTTTCCACCATATAAGTGCACAGTAACTACGGTGATTTCCAAGGCTTCCACAGAACATCTGGAGCAGGAGAAGGAAAGTGAAAGGAGATGTCACATTAAAGAATAAACTAGAAGGAACTGAAAGAACTATTTTGATCTTAAACCATTGCATAAGCTGAGTATTTTATCGACTGTCATGTTGCGGAAATATCAAAATTGTTCTTAAATCTATATTGCAACCGTCAAAAACCATTGGAAAGGATTGAAGCATCATTTCTATCATAACCTGCATCTCTGCTTCCACGGCATTATCACATCTTCACCATACATATTGGATGTGAACACAGGACAGTGCCGAGCTGCAGAACGGCTGCAGCAGCAGCAGCAGCATCGGTTTCTGCTTCCTCTGTGTTGTTCAAAGAGAATTCTCTACGCCAGCAACTAAAGATCTGCGCCTGCTATATACACTGCATAGTAAACATGACCCAGCAGCACCAAGCAGCGCAGCCCAGCACTCATATTGATTACGGGCAGAGGGATGCAGAGTGTGTAGCATCTGCAGAAACAGTTGGGATTTGATGAACATACCCCCCCGCAGGACATTAGCGGGTAACTTCAGATGAATATTAAGATTCTCCCCCTCCTCTGATGCATTGTACAGTTCGATGGAGATTTTTTTTCTTTTTTCAAACCCCCTCTGTGAAGAAGGGATTTTATTGCATCCATTATAAAGCCGTCGAAACATAGAAGCTCCAAAATAGCACTTGTTAAGAAAACATGGTTTAGAGCCAAATTAGCAGAGACACGGAGGAGGGGGGGGGGGGGGTTTGGTGATGTAATCAGTGTTATCTTAAATAGTCTCAATGACTAAGTCGATTATCTTCATAAATTCAAGTAAGTGTTGTGGTTTGAATGTGGAAAATAAAAATACAGGTTGATTTTCAGCATTCGTTGGAATTCAAAATTTAAAATTACTTTCTGGATAGTGTCCATCATGATATGTAATGGTTTTACTCCAAATAAATCACATTTTAACCCTGATTTTCAAGTTACTGATTACATCTTTGTATATATTTATATTAAAGACATACAAAATTCCTATATAATAACACAATGTCTCAAATTATACAGTTCTTTAAAATACGGATTATGCTTAAGTACAGGGTTCCTCTGAAAAAGTGGCATGAGTTCTCCGTTGAGATATTTAGTCAAGTTACAGTCTTTGATTTACAATTCACAGTAAATTGTGTTTTCGCTCTTTAAGATGCATTACAAATATCAGGTCAATTACACACTGCCTAACTCACACATCCATAAGCTCCTACATGTGTGTGAATGACATGATTAATAAGCATGTTCATGAGTCCACCAGTGACCCAGTCAAGTCTCTTTCTAGTCATACACAGGACAGCATGTTTTACAGAAATGTAGATGAACCTCTTCATCTGCCCGTAGTGATTTATTGATTTAAAGATGGACACGTGTTGGCTCAAATCTGCTCGCAGGGAACCTCCACGTCCTCAGATAACCCACGTGCAGAATCCAGCAGCTCAGGATTGGATTAGAGGACAATTCAAAAGTCTTACGTAATGAGACTGAAAGAAAGAGCTTAAAACAAAGACACATGCAGATTCAACAAAAGGAGAAAGGAGACAGGATAGGATCCAAAGTCAGGAGAAAAACAAAATTATAAGTCATCAGAAAACTGAAATCACTCCTCCCTAATTAATTGGTTGAAGTTTTCTGAGTACATGTATAAAAGATGAGTCTGGTATGTTTGTATCACGCTGGTCAGAAGTGAAGGACTCAGAGTACAGACTCAGGGACAGACTCAATGTGAAGCTATTCAATATTTAAAGTTCAGTTCTCAACTATCAGTCTAAGAAAAAGCTCAGCACAAACTGAGAAGAAACTAGTTTATTTCTACATTTAAATATGATCATTTAACATGTTTAACTTGAAAATATTAATACTAAGTGTAAAATAAACATTTGAACTTGACTGTGGGATTTCCCACCTGCCGACCTTATAGTTGTCTCACGTCATAATTAAAATTAGTGTCAAAAAGGTTTTTTTTTCCTTTTCTGATGAGCTCACTATACAGTTCTCCATATAGAAGTCTTGATATAGTGAAGTAAAAGTTAATAACTGAGTGGGTGAGAGTTTCTAAATAAACTAGCAAACAATGCAACATGCACACAACAAAAAACTTAACTCAAGCTGAGGTTTGACAGTTTGCAAATCAATCCGGACTCATTTAAAATGACAAGAACACTGCATGAGAAACAACACAACGACCTGACGAGGCCCCACTGTTCACCGCGTGTCGCCCTGGAGGCTGAATGTGTTGCTGCAACAATAATCTGCAGCTTACAACTCTAACAACTGCCACAAAATCAATACGTTGGCATGTTTCCAGCTCGCCTGCAGGCCTGTAGTGCGCCCGACGTGACCCAGACAAGTGACATCACGTGGAGGAGGTGATGAAAGCGAGCGGGTCCTCGAACACATCGTCATGCAGCTGGAGTCGGAGGTCAAGGCCTCCCCGGAGATAAATGCAGAGGAGTGTGAGATAAATAACAGGATCATTGACTAGATCGTCTAAATTAAAGAACCCTCTGGCTTGTTTCTTTTTGCGTACTTAACTCCTTCCACTGGGAAAAGCAATTAAATGTACAATGTAAAAAAATGAACATCAACATTTCTGTGAGCCTCGAAGATAATTCTGTGTTGAGAGAATGAGAATGAGAATGAGACACGAGGGAAGAGAGGGAGGGGAGAGCTTCATATGTAACTTTTTTACAGGGTCGTAGTTCAGCCTTAGACACAGACAAGGCCTAAAGAAAATGTTGAAGTTTTGTATCTTTAGGTCAAGAAACCTTTGACCGATCAGCTTCCGAAAAGGAATCATGTGGAGAAACACTCCCAAGTGATATCAACAGCAAGTTTGGTGAAAATCCTTCCAGGCATTATTGAGTTATTTTGTACATACACACACAGAAACCCAGTGAAAACAAAACCCTGCTGCCTGCCATGCTGGTGCAGAGGCTCAAATATATTTATATACTAAAGCTTTGCCTCCGAAGTGTGAATTGTGTGAGTGTTGTGCAAGAGGTGATGCATCCTAAGTGATGCATGGCAGGTCTGCCTTGTTCTTCTTATTCATGCGCTGCAGAAAGTGAGATTCAAGTTCATTCAAATAATTTTCCATCATATTCCCCTTCACCTCCTGTCTATTACGCCCAAATACACTTTCATCAATAGGCTCCCGGGCGAGTCGTTAGCGGGAGGAGAAAGTCATTACATGTCATCTGCATAGTGAATAATGGAGCCGGTAAGATGTTCATCGCCCAGACGCACCTGTGCCGACTGGATTCAGCTGAAATACTCAAGTCTTTTCATAATCAAAAACTGAAGACGTTTCAACCGACGGAAATTCTGCAGTTTTATTTATTTCATTTATTCTCATATATGAAGATGCAAGCCGACCTGGCAACAATGTCAAAAAGCCTCCTATATAACAATATATATATATATACATACACTGTTTTTTTTTTTAGACAGTCACTATTCGCCTTCAAGGTTTTCACCACACTAAAGCGTTTTCCCCAAAGTACCAGTCATGTTCTCTCCATTTCTCCTGTTGTCTTGACAAAAAGCGCTGCCGGTGTCTGAGGTAAGCTGGAATCAGATTTACTTACAGTCAGCGCTGACAAAGTCACAGTTGTTGCCCCGTGTATCCATGTGGCACGAAGCGGGATCCAACAAAGTGCAGCTCCACGTCCCTGCTTCTTTTTAACATCCATTACGGAGCGTCACTCCGTTGTCACAGGAAGGAAAAGAGACAAACAAAGTCTCTAACCTGCAGTTTGTGATGCTGTCGTCGACTTTTCAAATAACCACAGACACCAAACCAGCAATGAAATAAGTGCTGCATCAATGGTACTGTCATAAAACTGGCAGTGGTCATGTGCAGCCCTGTGTCTTGAAGCTACTCAGATGATCTGATGTAAAACAGGACAGCTCCTGATGATAAACAATATTATCATTTGACACAGGTGACTTTTCCTTCAGCACTTTCCCTCCTTGTTTAGTTGTTATGAGCCTCAACTTTATGTGGCTCATCTTTTCGTGAAAAATCATGATAAAAAGGAATAAATATTCTACTTACTTACTTACTTACTTACTTACTTAAATTTCTTGGATGACAGGACAACCCTAAAATGATTTCTAATGTTGGTAAACGTTTGCCAACAAGTTCAACTTAGCTACTTCAATAGATAATAACTTCATGCTTTTTGAGCTGCGGAGGCCAAAAATCCGATTTTGACCTTAAAGTAGCAGCTTTTATATTAGTCTGTGGAATATGGAGAATGTTTTCTCTTTCTATGTAACTTTGGTGAGTGGGTTCAATCTCCTGTGAGAAGTGTGCAGCTGACTGAGAGTCTCAGAATCAGGTCCAGCAAGTTGAAGAGTGAAGCTGAACTGTAGATCAGTTTGAAAAGACTTAGAAGTTATTAAAAAACAGAGTTTATCTCCAATATTCAGCAGGAAACTTTTAAAGTATGACGAATTCTTAACAGAGTTTGTTGGATTTGTAATAAAACGGCAGCTCTTCTGCATCAGAAAGCCAAGGACCATGGGTAATATCGGTTGTCCAAGTGGGACGACGCTATCAGAGATTGATCCTCTTAGTTTTTTCTTTACATGAAAACTCATCAATCAAATCACTCGAACACGGAGACGGAGGCTCTAGAGGGCGCTGTTGCTAAGTGAAAGTTGCCTTATGTGCTTTAAATCCCAGATCTAGATAAAAAGATAATACATTCATCAAATATCTTAAAATATAAATAAATAAACAACCAAGTTTTATTATTTAGATGTCATCTAACATTGATTGATTCATTTATTTTCCTCCACAACACTCTCATCAGTAACCAGCCTCTTTTAATAACCGTGCGTTAGCGTGTTAGCCGAGTTGCTGTACGTTGAGTCACTGTTTAATATAGAGGCTATCAGTGATGATTTAGTGTGAGAGGGAGCGGAGGTGATTGAGAGGAAAACCTCGGGCCTGTCTGCTGCTCCAAGCTCCTCAGATGTGAGATGTGAGGCAGTAAACACTGAGCCGCCTGCAGCTCTGTCATACATATTATTGGGTTATAGCTACGAAGGCAACCCGGCCTTAATCCTCTTCAACTCTGCGAGTCAGAGCAGGGAGTCGGCACGCAGCCGCTCTCCTGTGACAGCGCTGATACTTTCATTACAGCCAATCCATAACCTCGCGAGCAGGCAAATAACGTGATGAGCGGGAATTAGATTTTTAGGTGATTTATTTTGCGGCGATTACAAGATTGTTCAACACCAGGGAGAGAATCCACGAGCGGAGCTTATTATTGTGTTCTACTTGTTATTACTGCAGCAGCGCCACAAATTAACAGGATTCACTCGTCCGTGAAGAAGCTGTTTATCAATGTATTTTAAACCCGCCGGTGGTTGGTGTGTCGAAGCTCCCCCCCCCCCCCCGTCTGTCATCTGTGTCCTCGCCGCTCTTTGATAATTTCGTGACCTCTCCCGCTCTCTTCCTTCGCCGCGGTGGCGCTTTGCTCACGTGACGAATCCTCCGGCGCTCGATCAGCATTAATAATGCAATCTGACAGATATTCTGGAAGGCTGAGTGCGAGGTGTCACTCACAGCAACAAACAAGTGAGGAAATGGATGATGTGATAAGGCTCGAGAGGGAGATGAAGACGGCGGGAGGAGGATCAGAAGGTTTAGCGGTTCACTTCACCTCGAGTTATTTTAGCGCTTGACAGATACAGAGCCTCTAATCCACGAGGATTTCAGATTTCACGTGTCGCCGTTTCCCCACCGGCGCGCAAAATCAATTTTTGTCGTTCACTTCCCCCTATTCTCATTTTATGTTGTCTTTATTTAGAATGTGAGACATGACACTGCATTTCATGCGGGGGGAAATGTGGGAACAGTCGTGACACACACAGACATGAAGGTTGTTTTCAGAAAAGGAGCACAGATGGCGTTTCCTATTTTCGACCGTCACCCCTCAAAGCGACGTTCCCCTCCTAAGAACTGATTTTCGTGTTCTGCTCTTTGGAGGATGTGAGCATTCATCCACAGCAAGTATGTCATTATGTGGTCAGCCGTCTGCACAGCACTTTGAGGCGAACATGTCACACTGTGGCGCTAAGAGGAAATGAAGGGTTTCTGTCAGTACAAGTGCCTGGAATCCTTTTTTATATTTAGTTATTATCTGCCGGGAGGGGTTGTGTTTTCTCTTCGTCTGTTTGTTGGTTTGTTTTTCAGCAGCAGTGCAGAAAAAACTAACAAACAGATTTCCGCAAAAAATGGTGGAAAGACGAGGACGATGTTTTTCGTAATCATTTCCAGTTTTATCGACTAATTAAGGCGCATTCACTCACACATTCATGAAGAGCTTCAGCACTTGAAGCACTTTTCTTTCACCATCAGGGGTAATCTGGGGTTCAGTATCTTGGAGGACACTTTAAAATGCAGTCTGGAGGAACCATGGGATTTGTCGTGGCAATTTCCACAATCCCACTACCAACAAAGAAACAAGTCTCAAAAACTCTTACAGTATCGTCACCTTTAATGCTCAAGCATGGTGCATACCACAGGGTTAGTTGTAATATGCACACACATAGAAAACACTTCAGTGTCTTTATACATTTGGCTAACCAGTCCCATACTGGAGGGGGGGTGTTAAACTGTCAAAGGTTGAGATCCTTAGATCACACAAATACAACAATGTCTAGTCGAGGGAAATCAAGGCAATATGCATTTAGTGGCTACAGGAAACACATGATCAAAGATACATTGTCTAGAGGAAATTAGGTTACAGGTCTACAGCAGTTAGGCCAATATACATTCAGTGTCTACAGGAAGAGCAGCAGGATCAAAGAGAACAGTCAGATGAATACACATTCAATAGTTCAGGAGGCAGCATGATAAGGGTTACATTGTCATAGAGAAAATCAGGTTACTGTGTCTACAGATTCAATTATGATCAAACAGATGGGAAATACATGATTATTATGGTCAACTGCTATATTTCCCTTACAGATTGAACCATCGACTCTCTGGTTAAAGGACGACCCTCTCTACCCTCTGGGCCACAGCCACCCAGAGATAGGACATGGGTCAGGAAAGAATTTTCAGGATTCTGTTTCCACTTTCTTTCTCATACACACAGTTTCTCTGACATTTACATAGATCTCCCAGGGAAGGATTCCTGGAGGTTGATAAGAAAAAGGTCAGATTTATTGGACTGATATTTACGTCTGTGTGCATTTGCTGCAGATTCAAATAAACATCTCTATCTTGTGGATTTATATTTGTGGTTTAAACAGGAGGACAGGATTTTTTTTCAGCTGCTGTACAGTGGCGTCCTGGCATTCTGTTATTTGTCCTAACTTGAGACTGATGCTTTCCCTAAATTTAAGTATATTTGTTTCTGTCCGAACCCGGTCAGGTATCCACACTCTTACCCTCAGGGCTACAAACCTGGAACTGCCACCAATGTGTAGCTGAGATATTGTGGATTTAGTAGAGAATCCCCAGTTTACATGTCTGCTCATTAGTTTAGAGCTATGTCCAAACAAACTTTGTTGCAGAATTCAAAGAGGCTGCTGGTCCTTAGTGGAGGTATGCGCTCCATGTCTCTGTAAATCAGACACGCTTTTGCTTAGACACAAACAAATTCCCACGTATGATATTTAAAACAATTTTTCAGCAACTTCTGAGCCTTATTTTTGTGACTCCAATCATTATAAGAGAGTCAGATTTTCCAACTGACTGTTGTCTTATTTTTTATAAAGCATACAAAGACGCTGGTAGTGAACTCTGCGACGGAGACGGTATTTTTTTCGGGTGTCTATTTTTGTACGTTGTTTGTTTTGTCTCATGCAAGAGTAGTTCCTCCGGCTCGCGCAGTCGTTTGCATCAAGCTGTACGGTGCGTGCACTTCGTTTCTCTGAGAGGAGAAGAAGAGTGGAGGGCAGCAGACACACTCCATAATCCTCTTCTGCTACACAAAAGAAGCGTGTGCTGTCAAACTGTCAAAACTTATACTTCAAGGGTTGTGACGAGTCCGCATGTGAGGTTCTCCATTGCCTTTATGTCTGTGCACAAGTGTGTGTGTGTGTGTGTGCTTTCTGCTTGTGTTCATCCATCTGTGTGTGTGTGTGTGCACGTCCGCCGCTGCACATGTCCTCCTGTTTGTGTATTTTATGAGTGCGTCCACATTTGAGAGCGCAAATTCGCCTGCTGCTTTTTGACAAACCCCTTTGACA
Source organism: Limanda limanda (assembly GCF_963576545.1). Classification (NCBI taxonomy): domain Eukaryota; kingdom Metazoa; phylum Chordata; class Actinopteri; order Pleuronectiformes; family Pleuronectidae; genus Limanda; species Limanda limanda. Next base: position 9,213,097 of record NC_083655.1, read on the forward strand.
AACTCTGATCTATTCTACTGAAGTCTGCAGCTCTCACACTGCAGACCTGATAAATGGAAATATGCCACGACGAGAAGAAGAAGAAGAAGAAGAAAAAGAAGAAAAAATGAAGTGCTACACTTCATGAAGTACACCAAGGGCTCCATTGCCCAGGGAGACCCTTGAGGTTTCGCTTGGGCTCCAGCTAGCTTTTTTAAATGTGGACCGGCGCCGTGCAATTACTGGATGGAGAGAGAGAGAGAGAGAGAGAGAGAGAGAGAGAGAGAGAGAGAGAGAGAGAGAGAGAGAGAGAGAGAGAGAGAGAGAGAGAGAGAGAGAGAGAGAGAGAGAGAGAGAGAGAGATTTGGATAGTGTGGAATAGGTAGAATTAGCAGCAATTACTACCTGCTGCAATTGTTTGCCCCTTTTGTAAGAGACAATAAAAAAAGCGTAAAAGAGGAATCAGCCCCTTCATCAAGCTCATCTTATTGCCTCTGCTCCTCCTCTTCATCCTGAACTCCTTAAAGCACACGGCTGTCAGCAAATATTGAGACTGCTTTAATTGTGCTTTACTGTTGTACGAGAGACGCTGTGCAATTAAAGGAAATTAAATGAGGGGGCGTGATGAGGTGTCTATTTACAGTCGGGCGAGGGTGGAAGACATTTTTTAATGGAGACAAAACATGTGCAGGCAGATAATTAAACAAAGCTGCTGAAGATTCAATCCCCCCCCCCCCCCCCTCTAAACCACACGTTTTTTTATATTCTACTTTCTGTCCTATATCGTCTGGATGACGTGACCATGTTTCTTCCCGACCATGCATAGTGAGTATATGAATTGTGCCCTAAGGCTTCGTCTAAACTACTGCGGATATTATTTTGAAGCGATATACATGCACCTCTCTATTTCTATAAAAATCTCTGTCCACACAACTTTAGTTTAAAAATAAATATATATACATCTACATCCAATAACACAAAAACATCTAGAAACGCTCAAACCAGCTCAATCTGAGGCAGAAACCTGTGAATGGCGGTAATGTGCTGCAGTGATGCTGGATTTAGCTGCTAACTTGTTAATTAGACCGACCTGTGCCAACCAAACATAGATAAACTGGTTTAAAGCCAACATCATTGTTGTTGCACCTGCTTATTACCCAAAGCAACTTTGGGCAATGGGTGAAGCAAGTGTCATGGATTCCCAAATGTTCAGTTTTATATGAACACAAAGATAAGAAACAACAGTTTTTGAAAATCTGTACTTTAGAAAGTGTTTTTTGTTAAATATCTGCATCAGTGTGGACAGGACATCAGTATAATATCAGTGTTGTGGCTCTTTGGGGATTTCTGGGTTATTGAGATTCAACCCTGGCTCAGACACATTTGATTAGTGTGGAAATAAGAGGTGCTTTACAACAGAAGGCCAATTTTATATGCACATTTTCAATTGAGGAAAAAAAATCAATTCAATCGAACACTCCAGCTTTTGTCTGGGATCCATTGATGTTAAAGCAAAGATATTTTCTCTTACACATACCAGTATGTTTCATAGATCCATAAAAGTGAAGGTAGGAAGTGAAGATTGTGCATTGATCTGTCTCGAGTTATGAAAAAATGTAGGAAGATGCACACGGATGCTGCGCTAAAACTCCTGAACATTTACTCAGTGTGTTTCTGAAAAGTGGGTCATGTTTATCATCTCTGTCTACCTGTGTTCTGCTGTTTGACACAATCCTGTACGGACAAGCAAAGGGAAGAAGCCTTGATTTATTGTCTCTTGCTGCCTGAACACAAGGGCTGAACATTCCTCTTAAAATGGTTCCTCACTAATCAGCTAAGTTACTATTTTTGTTATTTTACTTGTATGCGCCGTAGCTGTTGGGGGATGGCGCCTTGTTATCGAGCTCCTGATGATACACTCAATCGACCAATCACGAGTCAGTCTGAGCTGACAATCATGATCTATCACTTAATTTTTAAATCCATCAAATAGCTAACAAAACCCAAACTTAACAGAATAATTAACACTTGATCAAACATCAATCTGATAAGAACTAGCTACAGTTACAGAAACTGTCTTTGAAAAATTTGAAAAATTAGTTTGGTTCATGTTCCGTCTGCTAACATGGAGGAGGCTGGGTTTATGACCTATACTAGAGCCAGCCACCAGGGCGATACAGATGTTGTGTTGTCACTCTCGGTTTTCTATGGGGGCTGCCTCGTCGTCCAACTTTATGTCAACTTATATCCAATGTCAGTTATTGGGGAATAATGTAATAAGAGAAACTTTAGAAAGTTATCAGGTAAATACCAGTACAAATTCAAGTCTCTATATCATTTCTCAAGTGTAAGTGAAGGAGCAAAGATGGATCCACAATGACAGGGATGAACATCCTGGATAAAAAATACGTTTCTTTATCTTAATTAACCTTAACGTCTGGTTTCACCATCATTATTCATGTGATCTGATTGGTTCAGATGTAATTACCGAATGTCTCCAGCCAGAGTTTGTATTTCACATAGCTGAGGGACGGACTTTGTCTCAATTAGCTTTTCGTTTTATCTCCTCTCCCCGTCTCTACACCTCACACCTCAATGGCGCTGACAAGGATGTTTGTGCCCGGTGTTCACCGCGGCGCTATCAGTTCAATCCTCAGCATGTCTTTGAAGATTAGTCACCGAACCACAAAGAAGCTTTCGAATTGTTGCGGGTTCTTTGAAGTTTGTGGAGCAGTGTTTTTTTTTACTTTGTCAATGCATTAGACAATGTTTCTGCAGCTACCTTTGAACATTTAGCCAGGCACTGAGAGGAGGGAGCATGTCACAGGCCTAAACACAACATGATGGAGATTGGTATCATCAAAGTCCGCCTGAGGGCTGTTTCAAACTGATGTACACGTCCTACAGGTCCCTTCACACACACACCTGTCAGCGCTGTTTTCACTGATCGCCATCTCTTTCTTCGGGAACGATAACGACGATGATGCTTTTCTGTTTTATCTTAAGTCACATTTACATTTTAGTCTTTTTCTTGCCATGCACATAGCTGTACACAAGGAGGAGATGAAAGGAGACACCTCAAAAGTCAAAGAACCCTTTCAACTGACGAGGTCTGGAAGTAAACGTCTGCACATTACCTGAAATCAACTCTGTAGAACACTAGCAAACAAGCTAACACAGCAAGCAACTACCTGAGGCAGTTAGCGATGACGGAGGATGATGAAAACCAGATCAAATTCACATCGTTAGCTAAGCCTCGATCGAGATGGATTTACCTGGAGTCCGATGATAAACTTGGGAGTCCAGATATAGATAGCTATGGTTGTCTCTTATAGCTCGCTGCTAGCTCTGGTTGAGGGTGTGAGACAAATGGCGTGAAGCAAGTTGTTATCTTCCAGCTCAGTAAACCAGAGTTACAGAGTGTCCTTCTTCCTATTTGAAGTTTTTGAACCATCAAAATGATTTTAAGGCATAAAAACTACCTAGTGTTGCTTTATGTTTGACCTTTTCGACCAATAAGTGGTTTGTGAGACGTGCGAAGTGAGTGAAATTCCAGTTGTTCTGACATGTTTATTCCCGTCACGTGGGCGGCGATGAATGACTAGAATAAACATCTCATCCATTTTGCTCTTGGCAGGCAAAATGATTATGAATAAAAATGAAACTGACATTGGAAACAGCGAAGCAGGAAATTCGGGTCATTGAAGCCTGATGGCCGCAAACAGCTGAGCAATGGCCAACATTTCCTTGGCCAGCTCCTGCGTGTGTGTAGGCCGAGTTTCCCTGGCTGCTTACCTCAATATGAAATCAATGCATTTCCGCTGATTGTGTTGCCCGCAGTGTGAACGTATGGTGTCAGGTGGCTGCACCACGCAGCAGACGGAGAGCAGGACTTTGCTTCTGTGTGTTTCCAAGTCACAGCGTCCTGCTGCACCACCTGCAGTGTCGCGTGTACACAAACCCGAAGAGGCTGACGGACAAGTGTGTTTCCAGTAAACAGATTCAGTGCCAGACGCTGCTACAGGCAAAGGCAACTGCAGCCGGACGAGGCCTCTGCTGACACGCAGGTCATTTCAAGGCTACAGATGGCCGACCTGCCCCTCTGTGCCGAGCCAGACGTCGCTCCTCCACTCTCCTGAAACTGATACTCGCGAGCAGCTTTCGTATGCGCATCCCACAACAAGAGCAAAGTGCATAAAATTGGAGAAAATAGCTTATTTTGATGACATTGTACGGATAATACTCTTAATTTTCTGCATAGTAATTCCATAAACGAAAACCTGTGAATTTTAAGGTCGTTTATATTCCACTGAGCTGTTGCCAAGCCTTTGAAGCCCAAAAATTGCCTGTCATCCTTTTACAATGCAGGCTATTGAGCACAGTGTGGCTCACGGCGGCGCCCATAAATAAGAAATATCCCTCTGCAAACTATTAATTGCGCGGAGTCGCGAACAAGATTAAATGAAATGTCCACTCCTCTGACTAAACACTCTGCTGTTTGGCTACGTGCTCGTTTTGGATACTGAAGCTCAGGCTGCCGTTTGTGTTTCCATTTCAGTCATCCACCTTTTTAAAGTGCACATTAATGCTTCTAATAAAGAGTTGGAGCTTTGTTTTACTTCTCCTGCAGAGTAAATGTTAACCAATGCTAATTTGCCCCCATTAAAATTGTGTCCCAGCTGCAGCTCGCTAATGATGACACATCAAGATTTAATGGGGAGAGCAGAACGGTCAACGGCCAAATTCATAAGACCCACCATATCCCAGCATACCTTTACAATTCCTTAGCATATATATAAACATTTTAGTTTCAGTTAAGACATTTCATCTCCTTTTTACCTAGTTTCTCTTTATGGATTTTGGGAGATTGTGTGATTAAACGTACAGAAAGTATTCCACATCATTGTCTCCGGCAAAAACCTTATTTAAAAACACATTGTATATTACCTGCTGTGCACTAAACAGAAAACAGAGAAAGTTAGCGACAAGCTGGACAATGTTGTTGAGCATTTAGCAACTAACATAGACTTTAAAGGGATTCATATCAGACTTTACAAAGATGTCTGACAATGTATATAGTTCCTGAAAACTGAAGCCAAATCATCTGGATCGCCCGCTAGTGGCTGGCAGTATAGGTCATAAACCCGTTTCCTCCATGTACAGCGGTGGAACATGGACCAAACCTAGGAGGTCAATATACAGTTTCCTCTCTCCTCCAAATACGTTAAGTCAGTAAAGGTAGTTCTTCATGTTATTTTAATGGGATCAAACCTCATGATTTGCAGGTACGACTGACTCTTTGGTGTGATCTCCAAATTAGGCCAAGGTGGATCTGTATCAAGAATATTTAAACTTAAACAGATCCTTAAAAACTGCATCTAAAATCTGTGTATTACATATAGAAGGGTGATGAACATAATGTTGTATCAGACACAGGGACTTTGTCCAACCTGCAGCTCATCGTGTGAGTACAACAGAATGCCCAATACCTTCATTTGAGTTTAAAACTAAATGCTAAATTAAATCCAATCAGCATAAAAGTTTAACTAGGGATCTAATGCATTTATCATTGAAATATGCAGTGATGAAACGTTTAATGTTAATTTAGTTTATTCCCAGTAGAGTGTAGTTTTTAAAAACATTTTGTGAGCCTTCATTTACTCTTCATTACGTCGCTATGGTAACGAAGAAGTTAGGCCCATTGCCACTTGACCTTGAGTGTATTTCTGCTGCTGACGCCAAGGATTTCAGCATGTTTGCACCTCTGCCTTGTGTCGATTTTTTCCTAAAAGGAGATTTGCCTGATGTGGTCATAAACACCCTGATTGCATTCGGTAATTCAGAAACAGAAGCAATTTGTCTGCCTCCACGTTTGGAGAGGACGGGAACATCTCTCAGCGCCGTGGAGAGAAAGCTTTTAAACGTCCTGCGGAGCCGTGATCCGCGCTGGAGAGGAAGCTTTTCAAAACAATCGTGCAGAGTGGGTTTTACATCATAAAACACCCCGGTGCAAAAAAATCAAATTGGATTAAGAGCAGACAGAGATTGATCCATTCTGCACTCGACAGCTCGCTGTGTTTGACCAGATTAGTTTAAACTTTGTGCAGCTGCATTCTAGCCAGAAATAAATGTAATCTTGTCATTACAGTCCAAGTGTTCCCCTGTCCATCAGAAATTCCCCTCCCCCTCCCTCCCAGACAATAACAAATTCCACTCGTATATCATATTCTCCCACCGACTGCACATTACCAGTTTTCTCACTGCAGGTGAATGAGGGCCAATAGAGAAATGGCCTAATTTGCATTTAAGCTAATTGCTTCAGGCTTTTAAATAGTCAATGCATTTTCTGAGGACAGAGTGGGGCAGGAATAAAATGGTTGGAGCTGCAGAGCAAAGAGTCACTATTTGGAGTGGAATGAGGTTTTTTTGCAGGTAAGAGGAAACTTTCCTGCAGAAAGAGGCCGAAGTCAGGGAAGATGTATGAGGTACACAGGCTATAGACTTTGTCCCAGGAGCATAAACGTGGTAACCACCCAAGTAGAAAAGCATTCTCTGCAATGAAAAATACACAGAGGTTTAGGGAGTGTGAGTTTTTGAATGTAGCTGCTGAAGGAATAAAGTATCACGAGTTGTGTAGGTGAAGACAGATTAAGGAGACCTGCAGTTCTCTTTCAATCAATGCAAACACTCCATTGGAACAGATTTATTTGACGCTCCTCCAGTGGCCTCCTCTCGAAATTGAGTTTCTGTGAATATCCCAGAGTTCCTTGAGGCTTTTCTAATATGATGACTTCAAACCCGAACATTTCAGCTTTGCAAATATTAAAATGTACAAAAGTATTATAGGTTACAAGAGTAGAATGTCATTAATTTTGTGTGTAAGGGTTTGTATTTTTCCTTTCGTATATAAATGATGCAAACTACTTAATGTGCATGACCGCAGGGCCCCAACAACATGCTTCGCTGGTATTGAGTGGGCTTCTGCATCACAAACCTGTTCTACTCAAGCTGAACTCTAAGTGTGTTTTTCGAAGGAAGCTGTGTCAAAATTGCACAGAGTAGCTTGAGCCAGGAAGCGTGATCATTCGGTCAATTGTGTTTTTTAATATAACGTCATGTGCAGAGTCTTGCAGATCTTATATCACATAACTACATGAGTCATAACCGGTGGCACCAGAGGATCAGTGTGTGTTTACCATGGACCTGTGGGAGTAGCACAATCATCTGAGAACAATTACCAAAAAGACCGGTCAATAAATACCAGGCAGACACAATTGCCCACCTCTGAAACACTTCCTGAGAGGTATGAAGACGTGCAGAGGACGAAACAAGACCACGTCACATCCTTCACATCACAGACCCGTCACAGTAGTGATGTAACTCTAGATAAATAACTGAGTCATGCTGCAAACACACATTTTGATGGATCCAATTCAATTAATCTTGCTGCGAACGTTAGAGTTCAGACCAAATAAAGTGCTTCTCACACATTAGAAATAAAAGGCACTGACCCTGATATTTTTTAATGCAAATATTGTGTAGCAGAAATAATTCCTTTTAATAATCCACTGAAATGACTTTATGTATTGTAGCCTTGCTGAAAGTGTGTAGAAGACGACGCTTCATTTTTCAAGAGGAAGGGAAAAGTGGTCTGTGCACATCTTTACCTTATTATATGTCAGTCTGCTGTTGATATTAATTTAAATCCATGCAACAGTTTAATTTGTAAAGCAGATACATTTCTTTGTGACAGCAGTTTGTCCCTCAGGGGCAGAGGAGCTTCAGTCTCTGGTCATGCACACATTCACGGCTGGGTGCTCCTCAGTAATTCTCTGCAGCCGACAATGCAAATAGAAACATTGATTTACTAACAGAGGGGAATTTTTTTTCCTTGTGTGCGCGTGTCCTCAGTTGTTGCCGTCGCTTTCACAGGCAGAGAGACACATCTTCAGACACGATATAAATGGAGGGAATCCACAAAGCAATTATTCCACCTCTGCAGTACATGGCAGCAACACCGGGGGAAAAGGTGTATCTGGCTCCCTCTCTCTGTTCTGTCTGAGTGAGCAGCACCTCCAGCCTTTCCTCAGCCCGTCAAGCTGCCTTGGCAACAATCAGAGGCGAGTGGCTGAGGCATGGCGGAGAGAAATGTACAGTGGTGGGAAATTACGAAAGGAATCAATTCAATGAGTTCCCTCCCTTCGCGAGAGATGTCTATAAATCAGGCAGATGGCCAGACCCAAACAACAACCTTTTAAGAGGCTGTCTACAGAAGGCACAATGCTTTACAGAGCGAGGGGAGAACTCGGTAATATCCAGAGTGAACCTCCTCCTTTTCTCACTTTGCCACACTCCCGACACAGCAGCACTGATAACAACATGACCTTGGTGCTTTTTCTGCTGAACTCATCCACATTTCTTTAATATCGTTTGAGGTCGGAATGCTTTCTGGTGCCGCATTAGAAGGAAAAGACATGCCAGGATTTCATGTAATGGAAAGTGTTTCATTTCAAAAAAGGAGACACTTCTTCTGACACGGCCACGAATGGCATGAAAGGGAAAATGAAGACTTCTACTGTTCTTCACTCACATAACTCACATAAATAAACCTGACAGTGTAATGTAGATGCTGTGATCGTTCTGAACACCAGGTCGGGATTTTTTTCCTCTAAAAGCAGTTTGCATCACTGGGATGAAGCGTTTTCTCTCTGCTTTTGATAACAAATGTCAAGTCCCCCCCAACAATTATTTAGCAAATTGCCCCACTGGCTCCTATCACTTGCAGCGTTGTTCTCCCATGTTTCTCCTCACGACGCTATCACCTCATGGGATGTGAAGCTTAATGGAGGTTGTAAATAAACAAAAAGGCAAGGTCAGCAGGAATGCCACTGATGGAATAAATTAGTGCCCTGCTCTAAAGAAAATAACCCTGAAGACAACATGAAATATATCAGTAAAGAGCGTTAAAAGGCCCCGTGGCCGTTACCCGTTCCCGATTTATCTGTTACGAGAGGTGATCTAACACTTCTCCGCTGATTTGTCATGTTCTCGTTGACCTGTCCGTGCACATCGATATAGGGGGGTGTCAGATTGTGGGTTTAAACCACCATTAGGTGGTAATTGTGGAGCTCATTTCAGTTACAACATGTGTGTGTCTGTGTGTGTGTGTGTGTGTGTCTGTGTGTATGTGTGTGTGTTTGTGTGTGTGTGCGTGTGCCTGTGCCACATTAATGTTCACTGCCTGGTGCTGATAAATGTCAAGGTCACTTGAGAGATGGCGATCAGCAGGTTATTCCGACACACCCACACCCACATGCAGTAAAAACACATGCTGATGCACTGTGCACTGTAAACAAAGGGCCCATAGGAGTCCTGAATCACCCAGCACCTCCAGTGGGTGTTGAATAATAACGGCAAAGTGAATAGCATCAGACTTCAGGTGATGTAATGCAAAAAACAGATGCTGTCGAGTGGAATAATACGTGTTTATCCATGAGTGAGCAGCCGAATGTCTCCCATGATCCCAGTCTCAGGTACGATGGTCGCCTGACAGGGAAGCTCTGCCCCGTAAATCAAACGTCTGCTGTCGAGTTTCTGGATGACTGGTCAGCGTCTTCCTTCATCTCCTGTAGATACAGAACGAGTGACCTCACGACTAGGAAATGTAGCCGTCGCTCGGATTGTCAATTACACCTCCTCGCTGCATTTTAGACATAATCTCACACCGCGCTTTAATTAGCCGAATCAAGCCCGCTATCGTAAACCACTCCACAGTAAAACTGCATCATGTAATCATGACGATACCGAGGCCACACGGTGTCACCTGCCTCTCCGCAATGATACATGAAGTCGTATAAGCGAGAACAAAATAAGACTTTGAGTGAGAAAATGTGTGTGTGCATGTGCGTGTGTGCACTAGTCCAACAACATCTGTGTTACCTTGGTTACTAATCCTATTTACTGAGGATTGGATCCATTATTCAGGTTCTCCGTCTCAAAGCAGTTGTTATCACCGTGTGTCAGGGACAGAGACTCAGAGGAAGCAAATATTGAATATTCAGTGTTTGTTCACAATGTATCTGAGTATTTAATTCAGTGAGAATAATCAATTTTGGAGTCTAATGAAAACTTTCTACAGGTATGAAATCATGCGCTTTCATTAACAAGAAAATCAATGGGAAAAGCAATGAGAAATGTGTGGTATCAATCCATCCATCCACTTTAAGAGAACTGTAATTACATATGGAATTTGAGTTGTTTAACAGTGCATCCTTTCCTGGGGTCGATTAATTCCCTGAGTGCAGCCAATCACCTGTCAAGAAAACTAACGCACAAGTTTCTTAGAAATAATAGCACAGATTCCCCGGAAAATCTCAAACTCTCTAATTCGCACTGACAGAACAAGGAGTCTGAATAAAACTGTCAGTAATTACCTGCACATGCTGTGACACACAAAGCAGCAGGGACACACAAAGCAGCAGGGACGCAACAACATGGGCATGGAGGTGGCAAAGCTTTCACTGAATTTGTTTTTTGACAAAGCAGAGAAAACTGTTCACATATTGTTTCTCCTTCTAATTCCCACACGCACTTATCCAGTGGGAGCATTTCAATCATGTGGTCATGTGAAAATACTGAGATAAAGCAAAATTTATTGTAATCTTGTGTTCAAAGAAATTGAAGAAGGTATTAAATATGATTACATGAACAAGTATGATAATCAAGTCTAATGAACCAATGAAAACATTTATATGAAATGATATTTGATCAATTTAAGAGTAATGACTGAATTCATTTTAATCATCAAAATGCCCTTTTGAAATGTGTCGGTGACAATTTATTTTAATATCACATTTTCATTAACTGTGACCATTTGTCTTTATCAACTGAAAGCAGGCTACCTAGCTTCTATCTGCGTTAAACCACAACCAGTAACCCTCACAGACTCTGAAATCACAACGCTGCTGCAGTAACTCTGAATTGAACAGGAAACCCAAGCTGGTAGCTTATGAAACGATGGTGATAAAGTACAGGTAGTTGTCTTTGAATTGTAATTACATAAAGCAACAGGTTAGTCCAAAATGACTTTGGCATTACTCAAGCTCACACAAGCTACTGAGCTAAAAGTCTTATCGTAGCAATTGTTACTTCCTGTACACATTAGCTAATTGGCTAGCTAACAAGCTAACTAGCTCAGTTAAATAGATTTTGTTAGGTGGCAGTTAAATGGTTAATTCAAAGTTGTTTCGGCCGCCTTGTGATTTTAAATATGTTCATCAGAGACACAGAACACATCTAAAAATCTAATGCTGCGTTCCAGACAACTCGGAAGTCGGATATTACGACTTCGAGGCTAGGAGCATGTTTCATCATAAAACAGTGATAAAATACCATTTCATGTTATTTCATGATCTCATATACCGATTTGATTAACACTTTGAGGTTCTGCAGTGTTTTTCTTCAGGAGCAGCTTTACCTGGAGTTGACCTGTCCATAACCTCTAAAGCCCTCTCCTCCCCCCCCATGTGTGTGTCCCAGGAGGGCAACTGGAGGAGAATGACTGGTAAAATCCAGACGAGCAACGTGACCAACAAGAATGACCCGCGCTCCCTCAACGCCAGAGTCTTTATTGGCAACCTCAACACAGCCATTGTCAAGAAGACCGACATAGAGGTCATCTTCGCCAAGTACGGCAAGATAGTGGGTTGCTCCGTACACAAGGGTTACGCCTTCGTGCAGTACGTGAACGAGAGGAACGCTCGGGCAGCTGTGGCGGGAGAAAACACCCGCGTCATCGCTGGGCAGCCTCTTGGTGAGTCTCATCTTTTTCTCGTGTTTTTTGTGGAAAAGGTTGTGTGTTGTTTCTCAATGCAAATGCCATAAGGAGCTCATAATGCGCTGGATACTGTATATTGCGCTTCACACAAAATACCCCTTGAAATACAGACTGTTTCATTTAAGCCTGCTCTTTGCTGGAGGTCTGGATTGTCTCTCCTGAGAACTCAGAAAGGCCTTGGGCATCTCTCAGACTTTTAGTTTTTGAACATCCCTAGGCTCCTAAATGCTGAAGTGTGTGTTTGTTGTCGAGCTGTTTTGGGGTGGGGGGGGGGGGGTATCCCAGTTGAATCCATTTACTGATCCACCGCTGAATGTAAGCACAGTTTGATGTCACCACTTACCAGGCAGCAACTTGCAGAAAGTATGTCAAAGTCCTTGTGAGACGTTACTCAGAGCACAGCAGAATATGTCAGGTTGCACTGGTTGGAGCTTCCAATTACACTGCAAGCATTGATCCTAGTTGTGTGCATGCACTTTGTAATAGGTTGTTTTTGTGGATGGTGACTGTGAAACGTCTTTTAGCCTATAAGCCTGTTTGTTGTGCTCATGGCCGGGAGGCAAGATATTTGTGGGGATGAACGATTTGATTCATAAGGGGCCTTTCTACACAATTTGAGGAAATTTAGAAAATCAGTTTTTGACTTTTTGTTCCCTTGAAGCAAACAAAATTATCTTTTCAAGTTTGACTAAATGAGCTCTGTCTGTGAAGGCTATTGTCCATGGCCTGAACTTGATAAAACATCTTTCTAAATCACAGGGTTGGATTTCAGAGAATGCTCCTGTCCTGCTTATTTTCAAATGATCACAGCTTAGTCTAAAGACCACAAATATCACAGTGTCAGGACGATAGAGACGTTTAAATATGATTATGAGTCCAGCACAGAGGGCAGTGTTTGACGGAACTGCAGTGAGAAACTGGAATGGATTCATTATGTAAATGAAAAGTGTGTGCAGAGTTTATATTTGGATACGGCAAGTTCTGCAGAGCTGGAATTAATGAGTGGCAATAATAGCTCCCTTCCTTTGCAAACATACAGAGAGTGTGCTTTACGGGCCTATAGGTGGGAAGTTGACTACAATTGCTGTGGTGTTTCATCCAGAGAACATATGTGAGCATATCTGCAGCAAATTGATTTTTGAATAAAGGCAATAACGTTTCCCTTAGAGGCTCAATTAGAGCTGCCTCCATGTACAAAGAGAGATTTATTTCTGCCCACATACATGTGCTCATGTTGGCATGGTTCTGAAGCAATATATCCACTAGAGGGCAGTGCAAAACGATCAGTCGTCTACTTCTGCCTCCGATTCAGATTTGATTATTGTCCAATCTCCTCTCAGTTGTATCCGTATTGGTCAGTTTTCAGAGGAAGTCAAAATGAACACAGAGTACGGCAAAAAAGCTCCGTCCTTTTCCCGTGTATGTATTTTACATTGAGCATAAGAGGAGCCTGAAGGTAACATATGCGGTTTGGATTATTGCGTGAGTGTGGAATTATTTACTGGGTTGATATTTGGCATCGAGGCTCTGACCTCATCACTCTCCACAAGGATAAATCAAGCTCAGCAGAGCAGAACATGGGCAGTGATGATAACTCGACCCAGACGGAACACAATCAGAGCACAGAGGTGGACACTGGAGGGACGCTGCAGCAGTAAGATGTTGGGTGTTTCAACCAGGGAACATGGAAGTCAATTATTATTGGCCTGTATTTACTTTTGGCATCTAAGCTGTGACCTCGTCACTCCACACAAGGATAAACCAATTTTTCACTGCAGGAATTGGAAGCAACATCAGTTTCCTGTCGATGGGATCTCAGAGGTGGACACTGAAGGAGGTCAAGTGTTTCAATCAGGGAACGTGGGCCAAACTTTGCACCTTGGAATTTATTATGTAAATGCGGAATGTTTACAGAGCTGATATTTGGCATCGAGACTCTGACCTCTGGACTATCCACATGGATAAATCAACCCAGCACAGGAGGGATCGTAACGATTACAATAACATGGAACATAAACTCCACGTGGAACATAAACTGTAGGTGGACACTGGGGTGAAGGAAGAAATTAGTTTAGTGTTTCATCCCAGAACATCAGCCAGGGAGTGAAGTGAGCAAATATCAAAGGGTGACGTTACACAGTTAAAGCAGACGAGTGAATAATCGGGAGTTTGGCCTGTGACTTTAATGCATAGCTTTGACAGCATCACACATTGGGGAGTGATCTCCGATATACAGCAGGTCGCCACTGCAAAATAATTACCGCCAACGTTATGTCATGAATCAAAACAACATAACGCTGCAGAGGGCTTTAAATTTTAAACAACAGATACAGAGAAGCCAGAGAAAACACATCCCCAGTCTGTTGTTAGCATAGATAGCATGCTTTGTAGTATTACCTTTACTTGTTTACTATGTTATTTGATCGTCTATTTAGTCTATAAATAAAATATTCGAATATGTTTTCACCCTTACATGATTCAATCGACAGTTATCAACTTATTTGCCTGCTTTGGATTTAAAGTTGCAGCTTGTCTCTAAAGAATCGACTGGTACTTCTCCTCTCATCAGGTTCTAGATAATTTGGTGTAGGTGTCCGACTCTACAGAAGCAAAACACCAGCAGACTTGAATATTCCCAGCGTCATGTTTCACTGTCAGTTTAATACACTGCGGTCTCCTTCTCTCTCCTGCTCGCCTCCTTCCCTGCACCCTTCTGTTCCTGCCATAAATCTCAAACACTGCTCCTGCACTGCAGAGACTGCTCCTCGTTCTCTGAGACCTCCACAACACAACCTTCTTTTGATTGTATATTCACAAATTTTCAAGTTTTGCGTTCTTTATTTAGCAAATATCAAGTGAATTGTGTTTCACTGATGAAGTAGCTCTTCTATCTCTAAGGGACCTGAGCTCCACTGTTGATCTTCTGAAGGTGTGGTTGTTTTTGTTCTGCCTGATCGTGCTTTGTATGCAACGGATCCAGTTCCTGCAAAGCGTTTTAAAGTTCCATGCATTTCCCCCCGTAGGAACCTTAAGTCTAGTCATGATTTGATGCTGAGAAAGCTCCTCTGTGCTTGGAATAACAATCTGACTTCTGTCACTTTCACTTAGTTCTGATGCAATTTTCCTACTATCACAATGCTACTTAGTAAGCAATGATGTTCTGGAAACATGTTTCCTGCAGATCGTTGCTTACTAAGCAGCAGCTTAGCCACAGCTTTATTTATAATAGATGAACGCTGGCTGCAAGTTTAGTTACATAAACAAGACTCCGATGAGTGGATCAAATCCACCTTTGTGTCGTGTTGTGAATGCGTGAAGCTGTAGAAGGAAAACATGAAGGAAATCTGATAGTCTTCCTCGAATTTGATAAGTGAAATAATGCAGAATCTTCAAGGAGACAGATCATGTTCAGATTGAGGTTCATATTTAATTTGTAACATTACTGTTAAAGCTTTACATTCTCAACTTCCTCGTATTGTCCATTGCTGCAGCTCCTCTTTTCAGCCCCTGTCTGAAACACTTTGATTTAGCCCCTGTCTATTTAAGGCCCCCCTCCTGATAAAGCACAGTCTGCTCTGATTGGCCAGCTAGTCAGAGATTGGTCAACCACTTCCAGCGCTAGGTAATGTCGGCCTCGGCTCTGGCGTTGCTGGGGGCGTATCAGACTAGCTGCCAATCCTTATTTGACCACTTCTTCATAAAAAGAAGAAAAGTATTGATTGTTTCTGCCTGATTTACGGTGGCTAATGGCTTTCTGTGCTTCAGGGATTTCATTAGTTTGATATTTGACGGTATGGAGGTGATAATCAGCGAATCTGCAGAAAAACATCATCATTTATTAACATACTCACAACCTGGTCCATCATCAGTCAGAGCTGAAATTACCACTGAGCACTCTGTCATATCCACAATAAGAGACTCAGTGATTTATCTGTTACTTCTCCACAGATTGTTTCACTCTCTTCACGTGTGGGAGCTGGATTTTGGCAGAGAAAGCAAATATAATTGAAAGTATTTTCATTACTCCCCGTGCTCATTTCAATACATCTTTAATTGACAATTATGGACACCCTCAATCTCATTCTCAGGACCTGATGCTTTTTATATTAACACGGCAGAGAAATGAATCAGCCTCATAATAATTTGCAGTTGAGGAATGATCTCCGCGAGGATCTGTGTTTCTGTTTCCAAAACGTTTCATTAAAGTGCTATTACCTGCAGGCTGATTGCACCTGAATTTCATTTCCACATCACATCTGTAAGCTAGTATTGCTACAGTGCTGCAGGGATTGCATTCATGTTTGATCCAACAATCACTGTGTCTGTTTGCTGAGATCATCCTCTGCCCACACAAAGAGAAGCACAACATGTCGTGGAGGCCGAGGTTTGCTTTACTGCTGGCAGTGGTCACTTGGAAAGAGGTCAGTGGAATAATCACATCACTCAGCGACCGCACAGATCCAATTCATCAGCTCAGACGCACTGGTGATGACTAATCTGTGCACTCAATGACACGCAAGGGTCGGAGGTCATAGCCTGCCGCCACCACAGAAGATGAGACTGTGTTTGTGTGTGTGTGTGTGTGTGTGTGTGTGTGTGTGTGTGTGTGTGTGCGTGTGCGTGTGCGTGTGCGTGTGCGTGTGCGTGTGCGTGTGTGTGTGTGTGTGTGTGCATGTGTGTGTTTGTGTGAATGAAACTCGGCTGATGAACGAGTGCAAAAATTCTATAATAACACAGCTGGCAGCACCGTCCACCCCTCGCCGCTCGGAGAAAAATGGACACTCCATTTCCCATTAAACATGAATAGAAGTTCAGGAGAACAGATTCAAGATTGTAGACATTTTATTATTACAACACCTCACATGAGCGCGGATGTTTAATATTAAGTCTTGTGTAGTACACATGATGAATCTTCCTCGGTTCTTACTGCATCTCTATTGTGCTAAAACACTTATTGTACATACTTTGCTCAAAATAACCATGCATTGCTTATTGTAATTAGGACACAAAATCCGTCTCCTGAAACTTCTAATATTGCTACAATTACAATAACATTGCAAATGTCGGAGCCGTCTGAAGTCAGCTGCACTGGAGCGGAATATTTCTTCTTAAGTTCCTTAAATGTCTGCGTCTCACATGTGTTGCCGTTTCTTCTCTTCCCTCCAGCTAAAAGCGTACTGGGGGGAATTCCTCATGACACAGTGACACGATGATTGCTGGCATCCATGAACGTCAAATGCATCCGAGCGGTTTCCTTCCTCGCCCGCTGAGATCTATCTGCTGTATCTCTGTTGTCCCCTCTCTTCTGCGGGCTGCCATGGAGACAACGAGTGACAGATTCTTTTTGCCCTGAGCTGTCCCAGCGTGCCCCAGGCCTCCGGTTCACGTTAGTGCTGAGTCTCCAAATCTGTGCAGTGCAGTGACTGTATATAACACTGATGTTTTGAAAGTTTGAGAGTTTTTAAAGGAAGAGTTATGATTGTAGAAGACTCCCTTCACATCTCTGCACCATCACTCGGGCCCTTTATGCGATGAGATTAGAAACCATCATCTCTTATTTTTCTCATCTATAAAAGGTGCTTGTTTCTATATCCTGGTGTGTCACTGTGTGCTTGTGTGTGTCTGCCCGGAGGCAGCAGATGCGTGTGATTGGCAGGTGGTGATTGAAGCCCTGATGGAAAAGGACAATGAAAGCACAGCATCCAGTATTTTTCTATGAGAGGCCGTGTATGAAGATAGAAGGTTCTGTGCTCCCTGGGAGCGGCGAGGAGAGAACGAGGACGGCAGAGGGAGGTTAATAGCAGAGAGAGGAAAATAACAGCATCTCTGGAGAGTCAGCCTCGAAACAACAACACCTGATAATCCTCCTTCTGTTGACTCCTGCTTGGAGAAACATGAGCCTCCCCGAAGAGATCTGCATTCCCATCCACCTGGAAGTTTCATGGTGAAGGTCCATCCCATTACAATATTAATGACCACACTGGAGGATAATGTGTGATGGATCACCAATCATACCGCCTCCAAATGGCATTGGCAAGAGTTAGGCACATAAATAATAAAGTGATTTAGATGCTAAATCCATCCTAAGCGGATTACAAAGGCAGTGGCACTGCAATCAATCGTCATTTTCGGCCAACATGATGCATAGCAAGCAGCACAGGACAGAGAAGCTGGAGGATACCGGGGCGAGGGAGAAGACTGAGCAGTGACAGGTGGAGAGAGAGAGAGAGTGCAGGGATCACAGTGTATTGTGTTGCTCTAGATGCACCTGCTGGATAAATATAGGCTGTATTCCTTGATGCATTTGATGTAGAAGGGTCTGTATTCATACAGAGCTCTTGATGACCACTCAAAGCTTTACAGTACATTCAATGCACATACACACATTCATACAGTGCATCTGTGGGCAGCACTTATTTCTATGAGGGGCCATTCATTTTCTTGGCAACAGACTACTCAGGGTTTTCCTGTCATCTCCCTCCATATCATCGCTTCCCAGGCCAGATGGGCAATGCAGTCCCTCCAGAGGGGTCTGGGACTCCTGTCACTTGGGTTTGCCTGGAAATCCTTCAATGGAAGCCACCCAGAAGGCTTCCCAATAAAATCCACCAGCAGTGGATCCCCTCCGAGCTCCCTCCAGATGTCCGAACCCCTCACCCTCTTTCTCTGAGCTCAGCCACCCTGTAGGCAGACCTTCAGAGAAACCAGAACATCTATGTTTCGACCTTCCCCCTATGTTCAAGAGCTTCTGGAAGATTGAAAGTGGCGAAAATGAGAATCAAAAGATATTTCTCTAGACTCGCCATTTTGCACCATCGACCAAAATATGACGAACTGAGTGCAACGATTTTTAAAGGCAACCTGGTAAAAGACAGAATATGTGACTACCATATAAAGATGAGCTTGTCAAAGAAAATGCAACAAGTCAGTTAGCACAGGTAACTCCTTGAATACACTGACTATCACAGGCTTAACATTGCAAATGAAAACCCGAGGGGGGGATTCTTTTTTTCTTCTTTCATGTCAATCCAATCCAAATCCTCCTGCATCTTTTGCACCTGGGCCGCTCTAATTCTCTCCATCGCTCGCCATTAGTATTCACAGGTTCGCTCTCCCTTTGAAGTTTGCATAGATAATTCCAACAATGTCTACAATAACTGCACAGCTCAGTAACGAGAGAGAGAGAGAGAGAGAGAGAGAGAGAGAGAGAGAGAGAGAGAGAGAGAGAGAGAGAGAGAGAGAGAGAGAGAGAGAGAGAGAGAGAGAGAGAGAGAGAGATTCAGAGGCACAAGCCGTCATGAGTGAGAGGTCTTATGGGTATTACCCTGACTTGAACCTTGCCAAAGAAAACCACATAAGGCCCCTTAGGAAACCTTAAAATATTTAGATTTGAGCTTCATTTATAAAAGGATTTTAAAATGAGCCGAGCCACCTCACGCCAATTGTAATTCATACACTGTATGATCTTATTTTGTGCTTTAGTCTCTTTCTTCCCTCCCGTATCTCTTCTTGTCCTTGTGGGTGATTAAAATGCATCCTGCTTGTCCGTCTCCTCCCTCATTAGTCTCACTCTGAGACATTGTGCCGGACGCTGAACGCACAGTTGGCCCGACCCGGTCACACAATAACAACAGAGATGTGGCCAAGCCAAGGATTTATCTGAGCTTGTAATGTATTCAGGATATGAGAACATGTTTCTTTTGTTGAAACAACACTGAAGAAAATGTTAAGATTGTCATTGTGAACTTAATAGGCTTTAATAAAGCCACGGGGACACCAGGAACGCTGCCAGGATCTCTCCCCGTCTGTCCTCTATCTCCCTCTCCCTTTCATACATACTGACAAATGCTTTAGCCGGGCACGAGCCACAGTGTGGACAAAGTGAGATGGATTACTGTGTGGATTTTGGCAGAGGAACCTGCAGCTAATTCTCTGATTAGAAACCTGGGTTCAGAAGGCAGGGAATCAGAGTCAGAGCTCAGCGCTCCGGAGAGCTCTGTGTGTGTGTGTGTGTGTGGGTATGTGTGTGTGTGTGTGTGTGTGTGTGTGTGTGCATGTGTGTGTGGGTGTGTGTGTGTGTGTGTGTGTGTGTGTGTGTGTGTGTGTGTGTGTGTGTGTGTGTGTGTGTGTGTGTGTGTGTGTGTTCATAAGTCAGATGGTGTATGTGCTCTATAGTTATGGTTCTATATAGTTTACTGCAGGTAAAATGATATGTGTGTCAGGAGAAAATAATAAGACACTTTCGTTTAATTTCCCACAGAGCGACAGGCCGGTAAATAGAATATATAATATATTCTGTGGTAAAATACCACACTCATGCATGATTCAGGGCGTTGTGCACTCTGTATATGACAGGTTGTATTTTTGATCCTCGTGCAACAGCCAATGTGTCAAAGTGCCCTTCAGCGAAATGAAGAAAGCTGCTTCCTCAGCAACAAGCAACACGCCCCCCCGAAATGAAAACTCCAATATCCGCTTCTTAATGACCAGATATTCCCTTTTCCACAAATGTAAACACGTTATTGAGACTTTTCTATTGCTTACAACTTGATGTTTTAACCATAGAATGTTTATGAAGATGGACGCAGCGTCTGCACATCCTCCTGTTGTGCAAAAGCGAAGCCATAATATCCAGGGTTCGAATGCTGCCATCTTGTGGCAAAGACTTCCTTTGGAGCCAGTGTCTACCCTGTATGGGTAGACACCGGCTCCAGCTGAGTCCAAAACAACATTTATTATGTATCTTTCCGAGTGAGGCTCCCTGAAGCGTCCGTCCTTTTCTATTGGTCCAGAGCAGCCAGTGAATAAACGGATGGAGCCCAGTCTGAGTCGGGCAATGGGGGGGGACAGTGAGGAAACAGGATTAGCTGGAAGCCTAACAAGCATCCTGGCCACGATGCGTTCATTAACATTACATCCCCCCCGCGGGGACGCAGAGACGGAGGGCGGCGAGGGGAAGTGGCTTCAGACCAGTGAAGGAGAACAGATCATTTCTCTCTATGCATAATCACACACACATGTTGACGAGTCCAGGTTCATCATTAGCACATGCTGGTGCGAAGGTTTCTCACTCGGATATTTGCGTTCTCACGTTCAGAGCCTCCGAAGAATGTCCAGGAGATTCTCTGGAGTGAAAACAGCGATAATGATTTTTTTCTTGGGGCCCCAGACACCTGCCTGCTTTCCCTACTCTGCTGTAATGCTCCTGCCTCTATGTGTCTCAGTGATGTGTATGAAGTGTCATGAGCCTTTTCTATAGGATTAGTCGTCTTACAGATGCTCCACATGTGCATGCTGGGAGATAATACTCCAACATGACAACTGTGAGTTTGTGGCAGGCGCACATGACAAGAGGCCACCGCGGTGTGACCTTTTAACACCGAGCATCAGTTCAAACACAGACTCCACACACACACACATACCCCTGGAAAGGAAAATTTGCCCTTTGACACAATAATTGATCCAGTCAGTCATGTCTGTCTGCCTCTTAATTCACGTTATAATTGTGGATGTGCACCTCGGGCGCAGCGACAACCGGAGGAATCCAGCCGATAAAAGGTGACGTATTGTGCGAGTAATGGCTCGTGACTCGCGATTACACATGCGGTGATAATTACTGCGACCCCGGAGGGTTCCTGCAGACCCGTGCTCACAGGGCTCTGCAGCGTTACCCCCTGCTTAGTGCACAAATTAAAAATCACTGTGGCAGACTGGCTGGGGAGTTCGCCCCCTGAATGGAGACGGACAGTATAAACAAGATAATGTTAAAAAACAGCCCCTAACCTCGCCTGCAGCCATGTCTTGCTCTCTCATGTGTTCGCTCTTCCGCTCACATTTCCGTATTTGACTTTGCATTTGCTCTCCCTCCGTCTCCTCGCTGTGCCCTCACGCCAGTTTGCCTCCTCATTCCCTCGTCCTCGTGCTCACGAAGCTTCCTCGCCGATTACGCTTGCAGAGCTGTGGGCCTGTGAATCATCGCATCCAGTTGTCAGTGTCTGAAACGGGGACGACGGCGCCCAGCCTCGGGGGCCACTGTCCGGTAAAGGTCGCGTCGAGGATGATGGCGGTTAACTACCTGAAGTTTATTGCAGTCAACACTCTGCATTATAGGAGTAACCTCTCTGACACCATCCAGACGCAGTTTGCAGCGAGGCCATAACCACCTCCAGGTACCCGTGCATGACAGAACTGGCCACTTGGCCTCTCAGACCTCTAACCTGAGCTATTCTGGGGAGTGGGGGGGGGGCAGCTGGAGGGATTATTCTGCAGCCGAGGTGGCAAAGCGTCTGGTGCATTAGTCTCATATTTTTACAGCCTTTTTTTTTGGTTCAATCTCACTTATCTCAAAGCTTTAAAAGTCTTTTCTCAAACTCAGCTTCTTCTCCTTTATCTGTTTTTCCTCCTTTGTGGCGGCTATAGATTTAATTAAGGGGAATCATAAAGTGATAATGACCTTTACCTGAACAGACCTCTTCATAAAAAAAAAAGGGGAAAAAAGTGTCCTGGATATTTTGCATATTCAGTGTAGATTGGGGTGAGACGCTGAGCTGCCGGCTCGCTCGGTGAAACTCACTTTGGATAAGAATTCTGCTTTTTAGAGCCAAGGCGATAAAAGGCTGCACGCTGCACTGAGCGGACAGGAGGCCGCGTGGCGACTGCAGCTGTTGAGGGAGAGGAGTCGTAACGCACAGCTGTCGGCTCCGTGCCTCGCAGGAACGCAAAGAGACAAACATTAGCTTTATACACGCAGGCAGAGGTTGTCGTCAGCAGGCAGCAGGTGGTGGGAAGTGCGTTCCTGACCTTGACTCCTCCTCCTGGCCGGTTCACACTTTCTTATTGGCCTGTGGCCTCGGTGCTGCAGGATATGAAGATGTGTACTAGAGCTGCAGACGTTTCATTATGTGAAAACAGGAACAGTTGGCAAGTCCTGCCAGGAGGTTTAGCACCAAACACACACACACACACACACACACACACATACACACACACACATACACACACACACACAAACACACACGCACTCACACACACACACACAGGATGACAAGAATTTAAATTAACTACATAATTGATGGATAAATTATAGAAGCACATTTCTGCTATTGAAAGAAAAAAAAGATGCAGTGAAAATAATGAGATTCTAACTCATTATACTGGATAGATTCTAACTTGTTATACTGGGAAGATTCTAACTTGTTATACTGGGAAGATTCTAGCTTGTTATACTGGGAAGATTCTAACTTGTTATACTGGGAAGATTCTAGCTTGTTATACTGGGAAGATTCTAACTCGTTATACTGGGAAGATTCCAGCTTGTTATACTGGGATGATTCTAGCTTGTTATACTGGGAAGATTCTAACTCGTTATACTGGGAAGATTCTAACTCGTTATACTGGGAAGATTCTAACTTGTTATTCTGTGAAGATTCTAGCTTGTTATACTGGGAAGATTCTAGCTAGTTATACTGGGAAGATTCTAGCTTATTATACTGGGAAGATTCTAGCTTGTTATACTGGGAAGATTCTAGCTTGTTATACTGGGAAGATTCTAGCTTATTATACTGGGAAGATTCTAGCTTGTTATACTGGGAAGATTCTAGCTTGTTATACTGGGAAGATTCTAGCTTGTTATAATAGGAATATTCTAGCTTATTATACTTGGAAGATTCTAACTCGTTATATTGGGAAGATTCTAATTCGTTATACTGGGAAGATTCTAGCTCGTTATACTGGGAAGATTCTAACTCGTTATACTGGGAAGATTCTAACTCGTTATACTGGGAAGATTCTAACTCGTTATACTGGGAAGGTTCTGACCCATTATTCTGAGATCCTACGTAACAGCAGGACTCTGATCACTACCTGGTTCTAAGCTGTTCACTTTCCCGGCTGCAGAACGTGACCGTACCCTGCTGCCTTTATATCTGCTGATTTCTGTGACTGGAGTGGTTAAGTGTGTCAGTTTCCTCCGCAGCCTACCTGTGTGACAGAATTATTAATGAGCTGTGTCTGTATTTATGCAGCTCATCTAACAGGCAGAGATGGGCCTCCTTCATTACCCCGAGCCGCCAGGAGCCGGCCTGTCAAGTGAAATGTGAGCCGCAGCCCGAGACGAGCACTTGTTATAACAAAAGGGGGGGGGGGGGTGGATTCATGGAGCATTGATTCGGTTTGGAGATGATGGGTCTGGAGACGCTTGTCGGCCTCATGTGTGAATGAGTTCACAGAATCATGTGTCTCTGCATCACAGAGACAGCTCCTCACACCGTGGTCAGTGAGCACCACACTGTGGCACGCAGCAGTCATTACCTCCGCTGATCCTCAGTGCATTCAGAGCCCATCATGTCACATGTATTGATGCACACTCCAAACACTGTGAAGGCTCTCAGCTTTTCTTCATAAAGAACCAAGTCACCGAGTGATTCATCTCTTACTTTCTTCTTACTTTCTTCTCGTCGGCTGCTGGGAGGAACATGGCGGCTCGGCACTGTCTTAATAGGATCATGTGTCACTCTCTGAAAGCTGCGGAGGAGTCCTGGTGTAAGAGCTATTGAACTTGACACAAATCATGTTGAGGTGCTGGAGGCAAAGCTGCCAACATGTTCCTTCTGATCTATTTCAGAGATTTAGGCTCACAGCTTCATTTACTAATGCACGTCCCCTCCTGTGATGACATCAGCAGTTTCGCAGAGCCAAAGAAAATCCACTGAAGGTTTAGAAATATCTTCATTACATTACTTTATTATTTTGTACAATATCAGTAACTGCAGTATTGCTACAGCAGAATGTTGGAGAAGATTATTACTTGTAGTGTGTGTGTTTGTGTGTGTGTGTGTGTGTGTGTGTGTGTGTGTGTGTGTGTGTGTGTGTGTGTGTGTGCGTGTGTGTGTGTGTGTGTGTGTGTGTGTGTGTGTGTGTGTGTGTGTGTGTGTGTGTGTGTGTGTGTGTGTGTGTGTGTGTGTGTGAATACTCATTTGTGTAACATCTTAAGGGGACTTGTTCCAGTATAAACAGTGACTTTATCAGGACCAGTAGACCTAAGGATGCAAAAGGTCACTTCTCAATCTAAAGACCTTAGGATCACTGCAGTTGTCATTAATACCTCAGCCAAGAGGCCAAGTTATGATTTTCCACATCTGCTTGTTTGTCAGCAGGATTAAACCAAAACTACTAAACAGGTTTCCACAAAACTTGGTTGATGAGAGGTGCAGCTTCTTTAATTTTGAAGGGGACTGTTTGGCCTTGGTGGATTTTTGCTGTGATCAATGCTCTTGAATGTTGTGACCCTGTTTTTTTTAATTTACCTCCACTTTAAATCATAACAATTCTTAACGTTAATACAGGTTAAGTTCATGAAACAATGAGACAGAATAAAGTGTGAACATGACAGTAGCAGAGTTTATCATGTTAACTGAAAAACTGTTTAGACTAGAACTTAAACTCTTGTATATTTTGTCATGTTTGTAAGAAGCAGGTCCCAAATGCAAAGATACACTTATTCACAACTTAATAAAACCAAATGCAAAAATTAAGGAATAAGGACACCAGGACAAAAAAATTGAAAACTGACTAAAACACACTGAACAGACGAGCCAACAAAGAAGAGAGACAATCACATGCAGAGACTTAATACACCCGGAGATGGAGAGAGATAACTGAACACAGTTGAAACACATCAGGGAGAAGCAGGTGATCACAGATGAAGGAATCAGGAGAAAGGAAAGGAATATACTAAGTGCAAACTGCTGAGAAATAAAATTCCAAAAGGTCCAACACAAAGTCGATTACAGAAGTTCATCACATTTAAATAATCAATTGTGGATAAATGCAGAATATGACTACCATACTTTCTGTTCCCTTTAAATATGAATCTATTTAAACTGTTGTGGCTAGTTTAAAAAAATAGAGCTAAGCTTAGATTTAGATTCATGTGACTTTTGATGCATAGAGTATGGTTCTGAAAATCAAAAAAGGATCTAAACCCTTTGGAATGACCTCTTGTTCTGCTCTTTATCTAAACCATAAATATAAACAAACGTAATTTGCCTAGGATAATAAATATTAAAACATTTGTCTACAAGTATATGTGTCAAAATGTGAAGTGGAAAAATACTATTGTATTGAAATTTAAACATTTCCTCCCTGTTGTGTGGAAACCATAAAGAGGTGGAAACATGTTTATAACATTAAAATTGTTACAGTGGGTATAATTGTTTCTTCTCCTTTGTTTTACTCCCTTTGGTAAAAACCATTCATCGGCCGATGCCTCTGTCATTGTGGCTCCATTTCATCCAGGAGTCGTTATTGTTTTAGTGTGGTTCACATTATCTCTGGCGACTGGGTGAGCGAGCGTGGCACTGATGTCGTCTGAGCTGAATCAGACTTGGCAGCCTTTAATGCCTGTATGAATAGCAATTGCCAGTAGCTCAACATTTGAATACTTCTTAATGTGATTCTTTGCACTCGGCTGACCCTGACAGATGGAGAGAGGGAGAGGGGAAGAGAAGAAGAGACAGAAAAACGAGGGT
Organism: Limanda limanda; assembly: GCF_963576545.1. Classification (NCBI taxonomy): domain Eukaryota; kingdom Metazoa; phylum Chordata; class Actinopteri; order Pleuronectiformes; family Pleuronectidae; genus Limanda; species Limanda limanda. The sequence continues at coordinate 9,239,440 of NC_083655.1, forward strand.
GGAATGTGGAAAACGGGAGCGGAGGGGGAGGAGGGATGATCCTAAAGATGGAAACTAAATGAGAAAGAAATTAGGTTTTACTTGAGAGGATGGATGAATGGAAGTCGTGCGGTGGGTGAACAGATTCATCTTTCTGATTAAATGAGGGCAAATTAAAGGACGAGTCTGAGCTTTAGAAAATAATCCATCAACGTAAAATAGATCATGTTTTTCTAATTTGTGTATTTGTAGAGTTCAAAAGAAGAATTTCTTTTCTGCCCAGGATCAAGTTTTACTCCAACAATTTAATTTATTACTAAACATTTGATTCCTTCAGCCTCAAAGGGAACCAGCGAGGCGTTAAAATAATCACACACAGTTTTATTGAATTTATCTATCAAAGCTGTTTGCCTCTGATAATTGAGTTTGCATGTTTTCCCTGCATCAACTTAATCTGCAAACATTGAGAACATTAAAGCAATGTTCTCAATGTTTGTGCATCTGACAAGATTTTTAAATACTGAAATACTTTGACTCTAGTTTCATATTTTCCATCTGTGCAGTAGCTTTAGAAACTGTCTGTATTATGTTTTTACTGTCTGTGTCTTCAAAGTTCAGTTTATAGAGAAAATCCACAAACCAAACCAGTGAACCGGAAACATTTGTTTCTTTAAATCTCTGTTGAAAGAAGCTGTCATTCTGCTTGCTCTCCACTAGAGGGTACCATTTGTCTTCCCAGGTTTTCTGGTTCAGAGTCACCAGCACTTTCAGCTCCTGTTGGAGAAACTGTTGTTTCCTGCAGATGTTCACACATTGAATCAACACTTCACTGTGCAGTTAGAAAACATGCATGGGGCAGAATGTGTGTGGAAACTCCTGATGTCAGTTTTCTTCGTTTTCACAGCAGTTTTTCTTCTCGGTATAAAGTTGTGTCTGTGCACAGAGCTTATTTCAGTATTCTTGGCTAATTTACATGTGCAAACCTGGAGAACGTAACGAAATGTTTATAAACACACTGTTAACAAGTTACTGAAGTGAAAATGTGTAGAATGTAGTCAAAGGGAATTTAAAGAAGTGAAATTTAGCATGTTATTTTACACTTTTTGCTCGAAACCTTCTCCTTAAATTAGACCGAATCCAGACAAATGGGTGTTTTGGGCTTTGTGAGCATAATATAAGCAAAGAGACACAGTTTTCTGTCACAGGCTGCTAAGCAGTTGCAGCCGTTGACACACAGGATACGTTCTCAATCACTCTGTGCCAGAAGCAGTGGCTGTCTAATGAGCTCCGAGAGGCTGTGAGTCACAGGCCAATGAGATCTGATAGCTGGAGCAGATTTATATCCATCATGGAGCAAATCCCCCCCCCCCCCCCCCGGGCGTCGGCTGCGTCCCCATCTCTCCATCGCAGCTCTAAATGAGGATCGTTTGTTAACGGGTGGAGAGAGTGAGAGAGTGAGGAGCTCTGTGGATGATGCTGATGCATGTGCGTCCTCTCTGAAGCTGCTAATGATGAGCTTAATGTTTAAGAGACTTTTCTAGAAACCCACTGTGTATTCTGCTCTTTCTTTAAATATTAACACCCAATTTGTTTCACACCAATCTCCCTCCTTATTCTCCTTCTGCTCACTGTAAACATGGCACACATGCTTCCCTCTGTGTCATATCTACTGTGATACTGATAAAAATGTTCTCTTAACCTGTCGTCATGGTTTTGTATGTTTCATATTACAAACTACATACAAGACATTAACAGTTTCTACCACATCCCACATGTATGTGTCACGTACATTTAGTTTTTCTGAATTAATTTTCTGTGAAATAAACTGTACTAAACTTGGCACCAAGTGTAATATGAAAATAACAGATTCTTTCGGCCTTTTGGAGGCAGCAGAAACAATATGTAAATACAATACTGACAATATATTCTCATGGCAACATATTCATTAACACTTTTTGTCACATATGAGGGAAACATCTGGATATGTAGCAGCCGGATGTTTCTACTATGTCTAGTAGGTTCATGTTACTTGAATGATAAGAGAAAAAAACAAAAGAATTCAAGTTCTGGTTCAGAGAGCTCTGGTTTTGAGATAGTCACTGGAAAACTTGTGGAAATGTATTTTTAGCCTTTTTTCTCAAACATGAATTCATGACTTTTCATTCACATCGGAAACATGAATGAAATTATTTAAGGTATTTCAAATAAAGAACAAATTGAAATGGCGATTCCAGCTTCATTTAAAATACTCTGAATTAAGTAAATGTGTCTTTATTATGATCAAATCCTATTTTAATATTGCATTCTAGACTCTCGTTGTTGTATTAATTTATCCTGGACAGTAGATGTCTCTGCTATGCTGTTATACAGAGTTTCCTCTTTGCTGGTGGTTAGTCATTGTTCAGATCTTTTCCTCCTCCATAAAAATACAAATTTAAATATGTGAGGGAAGCATTTTCATCCTTTTTACAATAAACGACTTTGACCTACAGCTCAGCGTTTGATCGAATCAGCTGCATCGATTTACTTTAATTGTTTTCACTAAAATCCACTCTGAGAGATTTTCATCGTCTCTGAGTTTCAAAGTGAAAAACCCACAGAAGAACATTTGTCATTGTGGCGCATGAGAGAGCATCAGTGGTTTCAGAGGACGGAAATATTGATTGAAATCCGGCTCTTCTCCATCCATCGGCTTTCAGAGTTGTTTGTTTCCCCAGCACCCCAAAAAATAAAAAAAATCATTCAATTCACACAATTATAATGTAATGTAGTGGGATGAATTGCACAAAACCAGCATCCGTGGAGCTTCCTCATCCTCGTCTCCTTAGCAACACAATCCCCTTCTGCAAGTGAGATGAGAAGCACCTTTACTGAAGAGCGCCTAGAGGTTGTGGATGGAGGAGAATATTGTTCATGTGCCAATGTGGAGTAAGATAATAATCAGTGTTACGGTGCAGAGGGAGCACCTGCTGGTTCTTCACACAGCCAGAAGCTGCTTCACACGTGTGTAACCACTAACAGGACAAGTGTCGTGCTGAAGGTCAGAGACGGAGCTCGATTTCAGGGATTTGTCCTTTTTTCAAAAGGTTGAATTGACAGGAAATCTAAAGGTGCGTGGTGCGTATTGTGAATTAACTCGTCCCCCGGTGGACCGGAGGGATACATTTGAAGAAAAGTAATTAGCTGCCAACACTTGGAGGACAAAGTGACAACTTGTTTTATGTTGTGGTCAGAGGATGAGTCCCAGTGATGTGGGAGATCCCATAACTTTATCCTCTAGCGCCACCATGAGTTTGACATGTGTAGCTTAACACATCTGACCTATAGATAAATGTGATATGTCTTCATTGTACTATAGTGAGATAGGATTTTTTTTGTTTTGTGAGGGATAATATGACATTTATATATTATTTAAACAGATATGAACATACGTATAATTTGTAGATATAAAGCTTATGTAAAACAAACATTGAGCCCTAAAGAGAATCATATAATCTTATTTGCTGCAGTTAATCAGCTCAGATACATTTGGCTTCTTGCTTTTTTCGATTTATAAACGTAAAATCTGACCCAAAAATTCAATAACTTGTTAGAATCAAAAAATCTGGATCTAAATTAAGAGCAGATGAAGATAATCAATCATCACAGATTCCTCTTTGTCTCGTAGACCCACATTTATCTTCTCTTTAAATATATGTTGGACTCAGTGACTGTCAGTGCGATGATCCCTGTGAGAATGAGATGCTCCCCCCCCCCCACCCCCCCACCCCCCTCCGGTGTGAGATCATGGTACGATCCTCTCCAGCAGCAGAATCAGTCTGAGGAGCTGATTCTAGTTTCCAGTCCCATAGTCTCGCATCTCTCAGGATCTCAGTCCGACTCCGACTCTCTCTCTCCGGCTCCTCATCCAGGATCTGACCGAGCGCCACGCTGGAGCCGTACATGATGACCATGTACAAGGGGAAGCGTCGCAACCGTCGCTGTAAGTTATTCTAATCATCGCTGAAGGAGTCAACGGGGACATTTGTTCTCCGGGATCCTGTCGCTCCGCAGGAAATGCAAGTTGCGAATATTTGAGATTTGATTCGTGCACGATTGAATAAATCTGCACACAAAAAAAAAATCTAATATGCAAAGTTAAACCTGCAGCATGCGTCGTTTAGTATTTTTTTTTTTTTTTTGTATCTTTCAGCACTAAACTCCGCTGACTCATATGAAGTCAGGTCACCTGCTGGATCCTAATCTTTTGTTTCACAAGATTCCTCCTTGCTCGGTTTTCTCTTGTGTTATAACCTGTGTTCATTCTGCAGAAGTTCTGCTGTTAACAATGAGAACTGTCTTCTTACTGCTTTTCAAAGTATCGCAGTTATAATTCATGACCTTAGAACTGATTCAACTCAGCACCAGATGTTCTGCAAGACACTGTTTCCTATGAGACTGGTTCTGCTGCTGCTCCTCACGCACTCACATAGATTTACATAGATTTCTGTAGTTTTCTCTTGTGCTGATGGACTGTGTGGAATTTTAACCCATATGCATGAATTTGAAAGGATGCATCGATCAGCTGATTGATTAATCAATGAGGCAACGGTTTGCATATTTAAATAATTGTTATTCATTTGTTTTCTGCAAGAATTACCTACTTCAAGCTAAGATTTAGGTAACGGAATGTGGGTCAGATGAAACATGTTGTTTTACAGTCTTTTTGGTCTGAGTGACTGTCAATAATTATGATTCTTTGACTAATTTCAGATGTTCTCTGGCCCCAAATAATGATTTTAATTCAGAAAAGTAGTCAGCAGATGAATCCAAACATATGAATATAAATAAATCATTACTTGCAGCCTTATAACAGTTGATACGCAGCCCAATCTAATGCCAAGTAAGAAATGCATGGTGCAGTGAATGTGAATATACAGAAGAGCTGATTAAGAAATCTGAATAGTAAGATGTATCTTAACAGATATGTAAAATCAGTGGCTGGCTAATTAGGCTGACTTGCTGTTGGCTCAATATTCCGCAGGTGCACACAGGCCCCTCCCACAGCGTGTTTCTCCTTCCTGTCGTCTGCACTGTACGTCTGCGAGCTGCATCTTAACTGTGTGGATACGCAGCTTGTGCACAGCAGGGGGCTGAGCACAGGAGGAGGCAGTGTCAAGAGACAGAGCAGGAGGAGGAGGAATCCAGGAAGTCCTTCGGCAAAGAGCGAGGGAGACAGTGAATGTGTGCATGGGCTGAAGATGTGGAGCTTGTTAAAGAGATTGTTCTGTTCTCTGTCTGGCAGCTGTAGATCCCTAGAGACTGAGACTGAGAGGGGAGGGGGTGCTGAGATGTCTCATTACAAACTGGGTCTTTATAGAGAACAGGAAAACTAAATTAAAGCCACAGGTCCTCTTTGAGTCCGGTCTTTTTGTCCATATTTGCTAACGTCTTATGAAAGGTTACAGATACAGACATAACAGAGCAGTACTACCAGAAATCCTGAGGGGGCAGTGTAGCCAATAGTTCAAGATAGATGACCAGAGGGTACGAGGAAGACATTTCAACAATGGCAGAACTTTTTCGAGGAGAGATTACAAATTTCTCAATGATCCCAACCTCCTCCATCGTCGACATGTTTGCGCTGCCCTCTAATGGATGTATTGTTGCCAACCATGCCAAAGTAAAAGTTGCATGGAGGTATGTGGGCAGTTACATCGTTTGAAAAGGACGTATCTCTTTTTGTGCCTAAAGGCAGTTGCATGGTACAAAGACGACAAACATCTTATCTTTTTCAATCGCGTTGCCTTCATCGGTGTAGAACCCGAAACACTTTCAGACGCTGCTTCTCAGATGCCTCAGTGTTGTGATTGTCCATTCAGATAATGAGTTGCCCTCTGCTGGATAATGAGGCAAGCAACAGACAGTCTTATGCACTTCTCGACTGACTGTTTTGAATTCGAAACAGTTCATTATCGTTGGAATATGACGTTTCCCCCAACGTTTCAATGAATATTTGAAATATCGGAAAAAAGAAGTGACAGTCCTGACACTTTTTGGAAAAGGAAAGCTCAGTTATGTGTCTTCAAAGCAGCTGATCTGGATTCGTCAAACCTTTCTGCAGAGTAAGATGCTCGTCTGGTGTCGGGCCCGGCTTCATCCAACGCTGGCGGCTTCTAGAAGTTGGAGGACGAATCCAGCATTTGGTCCTTTTTGGTATTTTTCTCCCTTCAGTTCGTGTACAGTTTATTTGTGCGGATTCAGCAATGTTGGAACAGCGTGTGTGTGATTGACCGTGACGAGGTGTGTATGGGTGCAACTCCTGGGATGAGTTGGTCTACAGTGATTCATTATTTATTCCTTGGCACCAGCATCTCTTATTTTAAAGTGTGCTCTGCAACAGTGCTGCATTGATGCGATACAAAAAGTAAAAGCTTTCATTATTTATGATTGTGTATTACCTAGAAAGGAGAAATCCCTCTTTTTGTTGTAACAAAGGTTCTTCATAAACACGCCGTGGGCAGTTAAACCCAGTGGCAGATTTATCTTTTCACTTTGTTCTTTATCAAGGTGAACCCTGTGTCCGTGAGCGGGTTTTCTACTGCAATTAATTTAATTAGGAGAAGTAAAGCTCTCAGCCTTTATTCTTGTGCGTCTGCGAGCAGGAGCAGAGTATTTGGGTTGAGGTCCATGAATATTTAAGATCTTGCAGCTCAGGAATCTGTGGAGATCAGATGTTGGTTCCAGCCCTCTGCACCACCGGGATGTGCTCTCTGTGTGTGCATCTGTGTGTCGTATGTGTTCGTCCCTGCTGAGGGTCCGGCTGAGTGGGTTTCACTTTGTAAGGCTGCTAATGAAAATTGATCAAACAAAGAAACTCAGTCCAGAGTCGTCTGTGGAATTTTTTTTTTATTAATCCACCGAGTCTCGTCTTGGTCACCTCTTGTTACTGTTGCAAATTACTGCTTTGTCCGTGCTGCAGATGTTTGTGTGTGTGCGTGCGTGCGTGCGTGTGTGTGTGTGTGTGTGTGTGTGTGTGTGTGTGTGTGTGTGTTGGTGATGATGATGGGCTGGTGAGGGAATGGGGAAGGAGGCGGGGGAGCACGAGCGGCAGGCTGTTATATCGTCTGTCAGATGTCCTCCGTGGATCTGAAGCCATGTGTCAAGGGCGTATGTGAGAGTGTGAAGAAGTGTGTGTGTGTGTGTGTGTGTGTGTGTGTGTGTGTGTGTGTGTGTGTGTGTGTTTGGCTCCATTTTGCCCCCAAAAATCTCAGTTTGCATGTTGATGAGGAGGAAAACAAATCACGTGCAGCACAATCCTTGGCGGAACTGCTCTGCCTCTCTTGAATAAACCATAAGCGATTCCAGAAGATAATTCAGGTTCTTTAGTTTCGTTGCTACAATTAAAAAAAAAAGAAAATTCACCAGCTCTTCCTTTTTCTTTTTGTGGCCTGGACAAGCGACTGCATCACACTCCCCTCTGTCCCGGAAATGTGATTTCATCTGTCAGAAGGGACCTAATGAGACTCCTCTATATCGATGATGAAATAATGTGACAGAGTTGTCACGAGATGTCCCCCCCCCCCCCCCCCCCGGACTCCTCGTCTCTAACCGGCAGCTCAGCTCGGATTCAGTGAAGCGAAGGCTGCCTGGACTCCGGCCAATCAGTGTGACATAGAGACAAGCATTCAGTGATGTGCGCACACACACACACACACACACACACACACACACACACACACACACACACACACATACACACACACACACACTGACACACACAGTGACATCTGCACACGTACGATCGCTGACGCACGGACAAAAAACTCACAAGTAGATGACACCTTATTATCCACAGTCCTGCGTGTGATAAGCTTTTCGTGGAAGTGTGTGTATGTGTGTGTGTGTGGGGGGGGGGGTTATAGCCGAGCAGCAGATTTTATTGTTCTTATCTCGACGAAGCAGAATATTTAGAGCAACACGCTTTGGTGAATGCTGCGTATTAATATTGGATCTAATGTGCACAGCCGGCAGATAAGACCGCACCATCCCGAGGAACGGCGAAAATTAGCATCTGTCAATTGTCAATTCAAACTCAGCTGGAATAATTGAAGAACTTCCTGCTTCACTCTCTCTCTCTCACATGCAGGGATGAGTGACGTGGGCATGTAGGCCAGCAGCCGACGGGCCTGTCAGATGTCTCTCAATCAGCGATTCTCTTTGTTTTTCCATTTTAAATGAAACATAAATGTCTAAGGGGGACATTTAAAGCAACGCGATGTTGGAGCAAGTCAGAGAGTTACAACAAAGGGCCAGTTTGTGGAAAGTAGAAGTGAGGAGAGTGGAATTCGATGCCCTGATTATCGCCGGTCGTCAATGTTTCCCACAGGAGACACTTGCTCTAAATACCCGTGTTTGTTTTCCCTCGCCGCTAAGCCCCCCCGCCACGCCTTGTTCATCCGATCGGCCGTCCAAATTGTCTGCTTTCTGAAGTGTGTCATTGTTGACTCGTGTGGAGACGGCTCACTGGCTCTCACAGGTCACACAGAGACATGTGATCTCAAACCGATGCGCTGCCTTTATCTGTTGTGCCGGTGCCTGAAGGGAACGGGGATTATGAGCTGATCCCCTTTCTGGAGTTTGAACGGTGGAGCCGCAGAGAGAGAGAGGGGCCGAGGCCGTGCAGCAGACTGAGAGTCACGCTCCAGTGTTTACAGAGAGAGGCACGCTCCAGTTTTGTAATGATCTGTTGTAGTCACGTAAGAATCTGGACTGGGATTAGAGAGGAGAAGGATCGAAGGAGGATGTGAGTTTAGAGGCTTTGGTCTTCGCTGAGCAGTCGAGGAAGAAGAAACACTGGAAGATCTACAACGAAGAAAACAGACAAATGGCGACTGCTTTGAAAAGGTTGGTTGAGAACAGTTGTGGTTCCAGTTGTGCAGAAGTGACTTGTGTTACTTTGGAAGTTGGGAAATTTCAGGTTTTATATGATCGCAGATATTTATTGAATTGAATATTGTTTACTTTTGCACTTTATTACTATTTGTAAAACCTGATGCATTTACTTTGCAATCTCGAATTTATACTTTTATGAAAAAAGTTCAATTCCTACTCCCCTGATCCCAAGAGAACTTCTTCAGAGTGTTATTCCAAAAGTTCAAAACGAAAAGATATTTATTTTATGATCATTCACGACAAACAAAAGCATAAATTCCTCATAGATACTTTTATGTTTCGGCTTATATCTTGTAACCAACAGAAAAATGTAGAGCCCCACCTCACCTTGAACTTTGATTCATTGTTCTCCTGAATCTCCCCGTGTGATGTTCGGTCTTCACAGTTTCCTGGAACCAAAGCTTTGAAATGCAGATTGTCGCCCCACGTCTCCACGCCACTCTTTTCTTCCACGTAATTAGACGACAGCGGGCCACTGCGGCGGCCTCCTGTGACTCCTGTTGTCGAGAGCTGTTCATAAACAAGCTGCCTGCTGCGTCTTGTGATCTTTGATTTAAAGCTTCTCATGCACGGAAAAAGTTCTGAACAAAGCTCATGTCTGGCAGAGAAAGTTGAAGCCGGAAGGACTTAGTGAAAAAGAAAACCTGTCAGGACACAGTGAGGATCTGCTGGGATGACACATTTGATTCTAATTCACACTGAGGTTTCATGGAAATCTGTCTATTAAGTTGTCAGTCGACACCTGGAACACGTCCCTTATCGGCCCGAGATGAAACGTGTACCTGGCGTTTCATGATCCCCACGCCAGCCGGGGCCGCGCCTGCAGGACATGATGAACGGCGTCTGGAATTAGATGTGGCAAATTCCTTCCGCTCAGACCTTCTGCCGTCCGCGCAGACTGGACCGGATTCACAATTCATCGAGGAGTTCACATCAAAAGCAACCGCGCCGGAGCCGGAGAGGGAAGATGAATTCCCTCCACATCCACACCGGTCCCTCCTGCACGTCCATCACCTGCGTGATTCAGCTCCTCCACGCTTCCCTCGCCTCGTCGCTCGCATCTCTCCTGCTGAGGAACAATTTGCATGATTAGTTACTTTGCTCAATTAATTAAGACGTTGGGGAGATTGGCGGCAGAGTTTCTCGTTCCGCGAGGAGATGATCGGCAGCTCCCTCGGCGTCAAGCTTCCCTCATTCTCTCCCTTCTCCATCGTCTTTGCCTTTAATGTTTATCTCGTTAAATAGACGGTTGGCGTTTGCGAGGCGAGGAGAATGAAATGACAGGAAAAAAGTAACTAATGTGTCGCGGAGCCATCAGCTCTGGTCCGGGCTGAAGTTTCCTCTTGTTTATTGGAAAAGAAAGGAACACATTTCTCATTCTTTTGAAGGTCTTTGCTGATATGTCTGAAAGGAGGTTTATTGCCGTGAATCATCTCGTCGCCGGGCTGCTCATCTGAGATATAACTCAGGAGGAGGCGCCGCAGCTTTTTATGTAATGAGGAGGAGAAAGGACTTTTTGTACTTTGATGGAGGCGGGATGTTGGAGGTTAGAGACACAGCCCTATAAATTAAATATCACAGATTTTATTCCTTTGACATTGCTGAATCAAAAAAGATTCTCTGTTTTTCATATCGTCAGCACAGAAACACGTGGGCCCTCTAGATAAAATAATGATACTAACAGTCAAGTTCAAGGCCGTTAGTTGAAGGAACCGGGATATTTCCATTTGTTTTAAAAGGACTTTTTCCATTTTCATATACAGAAGGTATCAAGCGTTGGGTATAAAGCGACTGGATCTATATTTTAAAGCCCATGTGATCTCAACACGAAGCCTGCCTCCCTGCATGTTGTTTTCCTGTCTCTGCACGAGGGCTCTGACGTGCTAAGCTGATAACTGAATGATGGAAATTGTTTTTTTGTCTATTACTGCGTGTTTGCTTCAACACAGCGGGCGATGAATCTGCAGCAGTGAAAACCTACTGAACCAGCTGTGCTGTGTCTTTCTGTTGCCGGGTGAAATTTGACACGGTACTAGCAAGTTCGTCTGACATGCAGATTACGGCTTCCGCTGTGTTCTCTGTTCTCTATGCAGCTGGTGCAACTCAGAATGAGGGCATGAGTCACTGGTGGCTCCTGGTTTCTGCTGGAGATGTAAATGGCCTTGAGCCTGTTTTTCAGTGAGTATTGCGGCTGAATTGTTTGTTCTTATGATTGACTACATCGATGGACGTGACTCGCCTCATATCCAGTCAATAATCTTCCTCACCACATTTTTAAAGAAAAGCCCGTTCGCATATGAGCCGGCTAAAGCTGAGGGATGGGATTATTATTTCAGGAGAGTTATGTCTGATAAGAACAGCTTCTTGCAGCAGAAATAGATTTGAAAGAATCTGCCCGGTCTGTCCATCTTCGAACGCTCTGCCCACACTAATACAAAGAGGCTCTTTGGCTCACCAAGACACAATCTATCCCTCTCTCCCTCTCCCTGACCTTAAGGTGACCCGTGCTAGCCCATGCTGATCGCTATTCTCTGAAGCCTCGGGCTATGAGATGGTTTTCCCTCCTCCGTCTGAGAGAGAGGACGAGTGGAGGTAAAGAAGAAGCTTTGACGCAACATGTTCAAGTGTTGCATGGGAGGGGGGGGGGATTGTCCTCGGAGGTCGGGGAGATGGTCACAGAGCCTGATAGACGTCTGTGTGAAAGGGAGAGTAAATAAAGATTGACAACCTGTCTCCACAAGAATTAAGCCAAAATGTCCTTATTTCGGGTACCGCCATTTTGTGCCTTTGACTCACATGAGCCAGAGTCTGTGCAGAAGTGAGTGGAGCCGCAGAATTGACACCACAATGATTCATGATGTGAATTTAACACAATGTTTAAGAAAGAGATACAAAAATTATCCTGGATCATTCTTTGTTCCGGATCCGCCCCAGATTTAAATTATTTATAGACTCTCTCCTGACATATTCATCATCCTTCCACTAAATTTTGTGGTAATCCGACTGGGGTAAAAACGATATTTCTTTGGTGGAGGTTGTTAAAACCAAATTTACATGAAATGTCTACACTTGGATGTTATCAGTGTGATCAGAAATATCAAAAATTACAGAAACCATCTTTTATTTGATGTGTTTTTCATTTTTAGTTTGGTCCATGCCCCATATGCTAACATGGAGGAGGCAGGGTTTATCACCTGGCATGTCGTCCATCTTCATATACAGTACATGGTTACACAGCACATTTCCATATTTCTAAAAAGCTACTTTCACACTGTGGGGCAGTATTTCAGCTTTGTGAAAATTCCTTTTCTTCTTTACGCCTCTATAAGAATACAGTATGAGTGGATCTCTATGTAAAAGTGGCTCGACGGATAAGAGTCTGATTTGTTGTGGCGTCAGCAGTTTTTCGTGCTCCCCACAGTAGCTCATTCACATTCCTTCCAGGAGCGTCTCTCTGTCCCCCTCCGTTCTCACAACACTCCCTTTACCTTCCCGGGTCCCGCTGCTCTCCACCGGCGTGTTTTCTCATCCCAGTGCTTCCCCTGCAATATGAAGCCATATGGCTCGGTTTACAGCCCTGAGTTATTCACTTCCGTCGCTGTGCTGTTATTCACCCCTCGCTAATGAAAAGAGGGGAGGAATACGTCTTACGCAGCATTCACTGGCGGCACAGGTGTCACATAGAAAAGGCCCCACAGGTGACGCTCAGCGCTGAAATGTCTCGTAATGAGCTTCCCCAGCGAGCACAGGGACACGGGAAGAGAAATGGGATGTGAGAGAGAGTGAGGGATGGTGATGTGGGATTAGATATTGTCTTGTGCGGGCGCGGAGGGAGGGAGAGTGAAGGGGAATGGAGAAAGAGACATTGAGGGATAGGGTGAGGCTGAGGGGAGAACAGGAAGCACGAGGAGGAGAAGTCCGAGAGAGACGCAGATGGAAGGTAACAAATGAGACCAATAAAACACATGGGCAGCTCCTCCAGGGAGTCACACACCAATGTTTTTTGACAGAAGAGCTCAGGTTTGTCTTCGGTGATTGCCTACGCTCCATGCCTCTGTCCTTTCACTCCAATTTACCTCTCGCACGACTTGTTTTTCCTCAGCCAATAACGAAGCCACCTCAAATATTTATCCAGTCATGGTCGGTTCTCAATTCCGACAGAAAGACAAGACGCCCTCTATCTCTGTGAGAAAGAGAAAAGGAGCTCATAAACGCCTAAAAATAACTTTCAGGGCTGCAAATTTGAAATTGCGTCACGTGTACGTTCATGTAACTGCAACATGGAAACATTTTTAATTGTTTTTGCTGTGCAGAGCAACCATTAGTAACTTCAGCACCACGGAGAGCTCCGCCTCCGTTCCTGTCTGACCCAGCTTCAGACCAAACGAGCAGAAAAACAAACGACGGCACGAAGCAACAGATAAAAACACAAGAGCAACTGACTAACATGTGAATAAAACACTGCAGACCCAGTACACATGGTTTCACTGCTGAGGAGACACAAAGTGTTCGGCCAAAACCTACATGAGGAATTTAAGCTAAACAGTTGTTAAGTTTTAGTTGCCTCTAAACAAATGTGAGGTTAGTAAAACACGCTGGTGTGTAAACGCTGCTCCCCCTGATGCTGGGAACCTCCAATAAACCGGCAGCAGATGGTCACAATGTTCGCAAAGGCAAATACTTAATAAGGCAGTTAGCTGTGTAGCTCACTCCGAGGCCTTTACACACTTTGTGTATCTATCAGCGGATGAGAGGGAGGTTTCATCAGTTGTAAACTTCAGAATCATGAAGTGCTTCAGCCTTTTAAGACACCCGCTGCAATGCAGACCCACCGTAGGCTACCCAGACCTGGGTGTGGGTCCTTCACTTCACCAGTTGGGGCCTGCAGCCAACCTCCACTGGACGTACGATTGCTTTCCAGCCTCCTTGCTCTGCCTCAGATGACATCTCTGCATACCAAGGCCATTGATAGATTAATTCTCTGTAGATAAGATTGTTGATTAATCATTTTTGCTTCAGAAATGTTTTAATTGCTCAACTCTTGAACCAGACTCATGTCTGCAGCCTCAATCATTGTTAAATGCCAATAAAGACATGGCCCTACAGAGCCGCTACAATTTCAGAGGATGAAATTTCAGACATCATCTGAAATGTGGACATTTTCTTGAAATTTTCCAGAGAAAATGCAAATTCTTGAATCAACTGCTCATGACATTCTCTAGAAAAAAGTGTTGTACATTAAACAAAGACGTCAATTTGGAAAGATTTTTTGGAAATAACTCTGTGGTTCATCAAGATTCGTTTTTAAATAGTCTGAGCTTTTAGGCGAGAGTTTGCCAGCAGCTTATTTTCACCCTGGTGCGATTCCACTCCGGGGGATTGGGGCGCTTCACTCGTTTGGTGCTGGAGGTGCAGGGAGGATGCATGAATTAGTTAAGCATATGTGTATCGCTGGAAGTGAAATGATAGTGAAAATGTGGCTCCATGCAAAGAGAAAGTGTCATTAAGGTGATCTATGTACCTATGAGGCTCTTATTCATAGGGACAACACTGAAGAGGTTTGGGTTTCTTCTTTCAAGGGTATCGTGTTGATGGATGTATTTGTTCTCACACTCTCTCCTGTTGGTTATGAAATGACCTTTTCCGGGGCCTTCACTTCTAAACAATGGGAAGATGCTTTCAAAAGGTTGTTTGGTATCAAAGAAAATATTTGTTTCTAAAGAAAATAATGGAGTTTTACCACCTTTGGCCCCAATACGCACTTTTTTCAAATTAATTTATATACATTTTTGCAGAAGAATATTTAGTGAATAGGGCTGTCTACTACTTCAGCCAATGTTGAATTAGAGGAAAACAAAAAAAACTTTCCCCTCAGGGTCAACTAAATGTTTTATTTTCTAATAAAAAGGGACAGCACTTGCATTCAGTCAATATTTAAATTCTCTGCTTTTTGTGGATCTGCATCAAATGTTTAATGGGTTCTTCCCTGACTCACACCATATCTTTCCACCCAGTTTAGTGGAGATCCGGACAGTAGTTTTTGAGGAGTGGATGTTTGGAGGAGGTAATAGTGAGGGCGCTACTTTTAGCTCCGACCCTCAGATGAAGTTTTTCTGGTATTTTTCTTCCCTTTGAGTCGACGTAGCCTCACATGTGCATCATCAAGATTCTGGAGCTTCTTCTGACCCACTGGCTCGTCTCCCAGTCGGCACTCAGACCACGAACCAAACACAAGGACCTTGCAACACCCTTGGCACTGCAGAGATAGCGGACGGAAAGATTCTGCATTGCTTGATCACAAAATTGTGCGCCAGATTTTTTTCTTCCACTTTTAAACACAAAGAACGAGCAGCTGCCTATAAATCAAAGCCTCCCTGACGCCCGGCTTTTGTCGGAGTTTTCCTTTATTTGCTCTTACGTGCTCAAGGATTCTCTCCCGCTCCGTGCCGAGAATTTCATTTTCTAATCTTTCCAGTGCACGGCGTAGCGAGGTCTCCAGTTGTGCCTCAGAAAATTGGCCCTCGCGTTGCACCTCGACATTAGCGAGCATGTCCTCCAGTGCTGCAGCTTTGTGTGTTGCATATTTAAGTGTTGCATGAAAAGGTGGAAATAGCTCAGCGCTTCAGGAGATGTTTTACTCCCGTTTATTATGAAGTGGTACTTTTATGCCGCCTTCTGTTCAAGCGCCGCTCGGAGCTGTGTGGAGTAGCATCACTAGAATCATCAGCCGTCGCTCTGCGTGAGGGTTTCTCAAGGTTGTTGGCTTTCATTGACTCAGTTCCTGGGTTTGGAATTATTGCAGGTTGCACTGCAGTGTGGATATGCACATAATGAAATCCTGGAATACAACCTGTTCAGTAGAGAATGTTTATGAACGGGAAACAAATGATTGTGCTTTAATTGAACTCCCTATTTAGTATAAATTAACAGTGTTTCTCTTCATAATTAGTCAGAACACATTGAATCATATGAGCGGATATGTAACTACTGTAAACTATCGTATAAATGAACCTGTAGTATATGAAAATATCAATAAAGTTGTTGTGAAAGATTCATTAACTGCTGATAAATGTTCAGAGCTCACAATGACTTGTTGAAGTTGGAGGTTCATTCTAATGTAATATAAAAATTTGATTAAGTGTGTGTATTAATACATCAAGCTACTGAATAGCTAATGAATATCTTTCAAATTAATCAAAACTGGATAATAATATATCCTAGAAAAACACAGATATCCATATATCACTCATATCGGCCAATGTTTACTGACAGGCAGATAAATCAGTCATCAGCAGTATAACGATATGATCGCACAATTATATATCAGGTTTTATCTCATTAATTAATGGTTTATATCCTGCTCATGAATGCTTGATGGGGGGTGTTAAAGAACGACTCAGGAGTGATTTATCTGACTGTGTGTGTGTGTGCCTCTGTGTGTGTTCTTTTGCAGATATAAACATGGCAGGCGAACCCAAGCCCTACAGGCCCAAGCCCGGAAACAAGCGGCCGCTCTCAGCCGTGTACAGGTGAGACCCGTACCGCTCACCACTTCCTCCTCACAGCTCCTGTCCTCCGTCCTCCGTCCACCACATCCTGCCGCTGACGTACACGTGGAGTAATATTTAGAGTTTTTATCGCGCTCCACATCTTCCACAGCCTTGACTAGAGATCGTGGGTCATAGGCCTGTCGAGCTCAGAGACCGTTGTTACAGGCGTCATTAAGCATCACCCTGATTCCTTTGGCCCGTGCACATCTCCTGGTCGCACTCAGATGAAAGCAGCAAAGCCTAATGTGACACTTTCCTCTTCACTAATAGTTTGTCCAGTGGAAAAGTTTATATTCCCACCAATTTACTGTTTACTGTTAATTATTGTTTCTCTCTGAATCGATGTTCTTCCACTAATTAATATTTTTGTGCAGTGTGTTATCTTAAAGCCTAATTTGCATTTTATAGCTGCAGCTGAAAACAGCCAGGATGTAATATGGTAATTATGAAACAGGATGAGCCGAGGCAAGAAACCAACACTACACTTTTTCCAAATTGGCAAAACTGATGCATTAATACTAATTCAAATTCCTGTGAGAGTAGCAACATTTCAAAACAGCTCCTTCTCCTCTCTCCTCCTCTGTCTTTATTTCTCCCTCTGAATTCTAAATGACCTGCCATCCTGAGCGTGTGCTGAACATTGATTTTCCTCTCCGGGGTCGGAGTTCGTTCCCCCCGACTGTATTTTTCCACCTCTGAACTTTCCTTCTTCTTTGTTGCTCTGTGGTCTTTACGTGACTCAGGCTCGCTGCTGAACCTGCCGTGAGCTTCAGGCAGAAACCAGAGGGCGTCTAATCAAGTCAGAGCTGCTTGAGCTGGATCCCCTGAAAGATCTAAAATGGCTCCTCTTTATACAACCTTTCTTTATCTCTGCCTCACCCTCCTCTCTCTCTCTCTCTCTTACAGTGGCTATGAGTTTGACTACGAGTACTACAGGGATGATTTCTACAACAGGTACGTACCATTCAAATCATGGGAATAAGTCTGGGACTGAACAAGGAAACTAATGAACCCTTGGCTGAGCACTAATCTCTATAAAAAGATCCTGCATGTGAATAAATCTGTAGGTGAAGGAGGAGAGTTTGGGGCCAGAAGATTCCTCTGGTTTCTATCTTTGTAAAAAGAAATTTGACTTGTACTTTGGAATTTTCTAATGTGGTCCATGTCCCATCCACTAACATGAAGGAGACGGGGTTTATACTGCAGCCAGCCAACAGGGGTCGATCAAGATGATATGCCTCCCCTTTTGGGGAGCCGCTATATTGTCCATCTTTAAATAGTTGGACAAACAGATAAATATAGTGTTTCATCAATTTCTTATACTTCTGTTGCAGAGTTTTTCATTTTTAAAGACCAAACTCGTTCCATGTTTAGAAATCCAAAGCCTGATATGGCTCCAATGCCTTGTTATGATTCTAAGCTGAAACCGGACAGCAGCTTTTTGGATGGAGTTCTTTACTTAATGGTCAGTTTCTCTTCAGATTGTGACTCTTCCTCATTAAAAGTCCCCTCTTGTCAGATTCAATTTACTAACCGTCCCTCAGAGGCACCTTTAAATAGTCCGATTGTCCAAATGGCCGAACGCACGAGACAACACGTGTCTGTTGTCTCCCTCGTTTATCTGCGGGCGATAAGAGTGATTATCTGCAGAGTCATTTTTCTAAATGTCAGACTTGTTGAGAGCCTTCATCTGACGTTCAGCGCCTTCTTCTCTTTATCCTCTTCACTTTGAGAGGATGTGTGAGGGGATTATTGTGGAGGTGAATTCTGCCTTTTGTTTTCATACGGGCTGAGACAAAGAATCCAAGAGAAATCCATATACAGTAGATATGAACGTTGCAATGCAGCAGTTGAGCCGAAGGTGAAATAAATAGATAAACCTCAGTTTTCCAAATGCTATAAGCCGTGTTATTGGCTACAGTAACTTATAAAAACTCTGTGAGAAGTGTAATATCGTCTGTGTTATTATTTCTCCAGGCTTTTCGACTACCATGGCAGAGTGGCCCCCCCACCCAGAGCCGTGATCCCCCTCAAACGCTCCAGGGTGCTGGCTGCTTCCTCCCGCCGCGGGAAGACCTCCTTCCCCATCAAAACATCCTCCACCTCCTCCTCTTCATCCTCCAGACCTCCCACATCCTCCTCCTCCTCCGGCCTCAAACGTACGTACATTATAAGATCCTTCTTAGATTTTTTGTTACTTGTCTGGTGTTTTTAAAAGATTTTGGTTTTTAATTCACTTATTTTGTGGTGCAGTCCAATTACGCCAATATGCATTCAGTCCCTTTCAAAAGAGTGAGGGCGGAGAGAGGAGGAGAGGAGGAGGCGGCGACGCGATTCATCTGGGCTACTCCCCCCCCCCCCCCGAGAAAAGCTTTTTAATTCAATCCAGCAGCTCTGAACAAACCGCGCTGCGATGCAGAGGGAGAGAAAAACAACAAACACAAATACAATCTGAGCGTTCGGAGCAGCGCTCGCTCAGCAAACAGCTCCGGGATCCGTCTGGATCTCATTGGGTCGTCTGATTAGCCGGAGATGCTTTATAACGACCTTAATGTAATTAGAGTGAGATTGAGGGCATCTATGTGGAGCCGTGGTCAGCTGTGTTTCCCTCAACGTTCGCCTCTCCGCTCGTAGCCGGCCGTGTAATTGGCCACAGTGTTAGTTCATTGCTGCCCGTCTCGGCCGGTGTTATCAGCGCCAGCAGCTTGGTGAGGTCTGTCAGGAGAACCCGCTCGCATTTAGGATTTCAGCGAAGGGGGAAATCAGCCCATCTCGTTCCTCTTTTTCGGACAGAGTCAATGAATCCTCTGTCGTGTGTCTGAGTCACGCTGCCGTACGTCTGGAGACTAATTTGCTTCTGCCAGGACCAAGAAAAATCACCCCTGGTAAAGACTTTGGCCCAGATAGATTGGACGGAAGAATAAGGTTAGCTTGTCCAGCAGGGTGGGTCAGTGTGGGCAGGGTGGAGGACTCGAGTATGAGTAACAATTCACCTGAGGGGAAATAAAGAACCTGCTGTCAGACGAATGGATCACGAGGATGAGGTTGACTTTTGAGATATTTTTTCTGAAAGAAAGACTGATCTCAGAGGAATTAACAATGATTTACACTCATTTCCGGGGCCTTAACCACAACGTCTATCTTAAAATGGTTTATATAGGAATTCATATTGAAGCAATTTACAGTTTGTCAATATTGAGTTTAGATTCAAACAGATTTTCTCCAAAATTAAGTCCCAAACACTTCGTCTTAGATTCAGATGACGTGATATCAAACACAAATACAAGATAAACATTAAAATGGTAAAATAATCCAGTTTCCATTCATTCCATGTTAAGATTTCTCCCAAACATACTGTTAATACCTCCGAGCTGGGAGCTTGTCATCATCTATTTCGGGTCTGAGTTACATCAGCCTCACTAACTCTTTGTCCGGTTTAATCTTCATAGACCAGTGATTCAGGAGATCCACCCTCAGTATCCCCCAGATAAACATTTCTTCTACAGTTCATCACAAGCTCTTAAAAATTAGATTCGTTTCTCGTTTCCCTAAATCTGCCTTAATGCTGATTAAATAACAATGTCGTTTTTTTCCTTCTTGCCCGTTTCCTTTAACCCGAGTCGTCCCTCGATGGCGTGTTGATGAAACGCCGTTTGGATCAGGACGTGTTCTCTTTTCTCTTCGCAGCTTATGAGACTGATAGCACAAAGGGGGAAAAAGGCCTGGAGGCGGCGATAAATTAAAAAACTGTTCCACACTTTCTTATCTTCAAACGACAACTAGTAAGCTGCCCAGAGCGAGCTCAGATAGCACTGGAATAAGGAATCGAGTGAGTACACGAGCGTTCGTGGAAGTTGCTTTGTGCGCACGGACGCATGTGATACCGAGGAGGAGATAGAGACAGGTGGAGATACCGTTGTTTATCCACTGTTTTCTCCTTGTTGCCGCAGCACAAAGGTCCAGTTTGTGCGTCTCTGGAGCTTCAGGGCTTGACGGCTGCTTTGAGACGAGTGCTTTGGATTTTCCACACGCACGCGCTCCATGTGTATCGCCATCCGTGTGGCCCTCTCTCTAAAATCCTGCTGCTTTTTAAAGAAGTAACTACAACCACATTGAATCCTACCTAAGCAGCACTCGGGTTCTGTGTCAGGATGAATTCCACTGAAAGATTAAAAACGTCCTGTTGGGAAATCCAGTTAAGTGCAGGCTAATACGTCACACGTTGCTCTCATGTACTGACATCTGCTCAGAGCGGAGATGTTTATGTTTTATGCATCAGTTTAGCTCGTAAATAGCACTGCACAGACATGCATTGTGATGTTGTGTGGGTGTAAATGTACACAGAGAAACTCTAGTTAAAGAGCAGCATGCAGACATGATACCTCACGGCGGATGTTTTGATTCCGTGCGTGTCTCCCGCCGCTGGTTTTTTCTGGCTGCAACTTTGCAGGAAGTCGTGGGTTTGTTTACCGAGCGCTCATCCATCCGCTCGCCGGCCCTGACGGAACCTGAGAGGTGTCAAAGAGAATTTTATGTTCCCGTCTCCAATTCGGCTGTCTGTTTTCCTCCCCTCCACTCAGAAAGACACATCTCAGCTTCCCGAGGGTTAAGGAATGAGATTATTTTATTACTTCAGGGTCCGGATTCTTTAATCCATTCGGCTCAAGCTGCTGAGGAAGAGCCTCCTCTCTTCAGCAGCCGTGAGATTCGGCCTGATTGAATTAACGGCGGCTTCCTTTTTGAAATTTCCAGCAGATGTTCTTTGCCTACGACATATCGAGGATCAAAGGGAAACTCTGACATGATTGGGTTTTGCTTGATTTTACCCCAAAAAAACTCAGACGCGCATTGTGGAGTGAACATGGAGACCAAAGCGAAGAGGAAGAGGAAGAGGGAAAAGCAATAATTCATGAGGCAGTAAACAGAAGCTGTGGGAGGGCAAGTTGTGCCCCGTGTTTCTCATGTGGTTCTGTTAGTGAGGCATTGATCAGCCACAAAATAAAGTGTGAAAGCAACACAGTGGATCGAGTTAATTTAAATTCATCAAAATTTCATATTAGCCTGAAACTAGACTGTTTTAATAAAAAGAAAAACAGTTTAAAATTATTCGAGAATTCCTGCTGCAGGTTGTTTAGATTTCAGAGAAAACACAAAACAAAGCTGATGTTCAAAATAGTGCTTGAGCTGCTATTGATCTGCTCTTCAGTCTGTGCAGCTCGTACAGACATTCCTACCTGGGTTGTGTCTTCCTCCTATTGGTCCAAAAGTCTTAACTATCCATAAAAAACTGTTCGGAAAAATATTAAACCTTAGTAATGTTGATTCACATCTGGAAACCACATTTTATATTTCTGTATTTTCTGTTATTCACTGATAAGATACAGAGGAACTTACTATCACTGGATAAATCTATGATGCATGCGACTCGAGCCCTGCCCCAGTTTCTGCAGCAGTTCCCTCCTACAGGGAACAGTAAAAGCTAAGTGTCTATGTAATAATATCATATTACTTTCTCTCTCTCAGTTGGCTTCTCATGCCAACTGAAGGATATTGGCACTATTGTGCTGAACACGAGCTGCGCTGTGCCGGGTGGTGGGCGTAAGCCTGCTACTAATCCTCAAATTGAAAACAGCGGGTCCACAGTTTCAGCTCGGTGACTTTGCAGTTGGCCGGACTGAGATGTTCTTCCCCGAGGAAAGAGAGATGATTTGATATCCAAAATTAAAAACCAAGCGTATTAACAGATGACAGCGTGCAGTCGGTAATAAACCGCGTGAGGCTGCATCATTAGAACTAAATGAAAAACTAACCAAGCTATGAATGAAGACGTTGTGTTTCTGTTTCTTTTTTCCGGGCCTCAGCAGTGAAGACGGACCAGCTCCAGACCATCAAGCGGGAGCTGACTCAGATCAAGATGAAGATCGACTCTTTACTCGGACGTCTGGAGAAGATTGAGAAGCAGCAGAGAGCCGAGTGTGGTGAGGAGCAGGATCACGGCAGGGGGGGGAAGGAAAGAGAAATAAAAGGGGAAAAGGACGGCGACCACTGAGGGAGGGAAATTAAGAGCTCAATGCCGGCTATAAGTCTTTGTGACATTGTGTGAGATAAGAGCAGCAGAGCTCTCCATCATCTCAGTGAACAGGCGTCAACACCATGCTGACTCAGTTTATAGGAGAGCTCTTTATAGACGCCCTGCACCACAGGCCGGGCTCCGAGTGCAGCTCACTGTGAAGGTCATAAGGAACATGTATCAAAAAAGAGAGCGTGTTGTAAATTTATCAAAATGCATGTTTGCACTGTTTATTAAAAACATTTTCAAAAGAAACAAAAAGAAACAAAAAAAAGAAAAATCACAGAACTTGGTTCTTCGTGCAAACTTCTGTGGGGTTTGTTAGAAGTGAGAATAATTTCAAGAGCAGATAAAAGACGGTAAAAACTCAAGTTGACATTTGAAGGCTTGAAAAACTCTCTTTTCTTTGAAATGGTTCAAAAAAGAAGAAGATTCATTGAATGCTTGTTTATCAAAGAAAGGCGTCAGACACCATGATTGATCATATATTCACACATCTATTGATGTATTCAACATAAAGTTGTTTCACAAAAAATAAAACATTGTGTCAAAGATTGTAAAGAATCTTTTTTGGAGGTACAGACCCCGCAGCCAACCCCCCTTCAAATCACCTACTGTAATATTTAATATATACACAGCTAATGATCAGCCGGTACATTTGCTGATTCGCTCCACTGGTCACATTTGTCTCAGTTGCACGGGATGAAAACGTGCTTCGCTTTATCTGTGTGATCACACCTGAGTAGTTTCCTCTTAGCGATGTTTGATCCACTCGATTTAGCACCGGGTGGAAGTCCAGAAATGTTAAAACGTGCTTCAGCCAGTGTCTACGCCCGCTTCATTTAATCATGTAGTTAATTAGGTTGAATGGAAAGTGATAAAGAGATGCTCCTGGTTGTGTTCACGCTTCTAAAGCTTCAGTGAAATATCAGAATCTGCGTGTTTGTATAAAGAAATATCTAGAAAGTCGATTTTCTGTTGCTGAGGTCAAGCTGCTTGTGTCCAGTTGAGTGTAAGAAGCAGCAGGAGAAGCCTTTATGTCTGAAAACAGCAGCCGAGTCAACTCTGTAGCTTCTATAGGAAGAAAACCGATACTGATATCGCTCTCACGCTGACTTCACTCTCTGTGTCTCCCTCAAAGAGTCTCAGAGAAAGTACGAGGACAACTGCGACTCCCTGCACGAGGAGTCGGTGTCGGAGACGGCGGAGAACTCCGGGGAGGAGGCCGGGGACGGCGAGCTGGACGTGGAGGCGGGAGAGATGACCGATGGAGGTGAGGACGACTACGACGAGGAGGGCAGCCACCATCTGGTAAGAGAAAGGGCTGACGGTGCTGACAGGGAGGGAGAGAGAGAGAGAGGCACTTTGGGGAGCTCTCCAGTGGGAAGAGAGTCTTTGCTTTCTGAAAGTTAATTTTCCGGAATTATTCATGGCCACAGATCTGAGAGAGCAGGGCTTCACATGAGTGAATGGCGAGGGCGCGCGGACTGACAGTTTCTCCCTGACGACCCCGGCTCAGACGGAGGAAACATGGCTCTTCACGAGCCCACACACAGTCACGGGGCTTGCACACGCTCACACTCACGGGCTGGAATTAAAGCCGAGGGCTTAAGACACATAGTAAAGGGCTTTTAGACGAGAGCTGCATGGACGGCTGTGGAGCTGACCGTGAAATCGTGAATGTAGAGCAGGGGACGAGGAATTTTTTTTATTTTTATCTCTATTTCTCTAAAGATAAAAAAAACCTGTACCAAATAAAAAAATATTACAACAGTAATTTGTTTATTTTTCTTGACAAACTGTCAAAAATTCTTAATTTTAGACTTTTGAAAAATGTCTCATGTTTTAACTTGTTGATTTAAAAGAGAAAATGTTTGTAGACTCATTATTTTTGGACAACACACAGAATTGCTGATTCTAAACAGATACTGGCTCTGGAAGATTGTTGTTTCCATCCATTTAATATAAAAACTACAAGCTCTCATTCTTCCTGCAACAGAAAGCAAAGACGTCATTGGGACGTCATCACATTTAGTTAACTGTGATGAAATAAATCCACTGTAGAGAATGGGCATATCTCAGAAAGTAAATAATGCCAGTAGTTCACAGATATTGTGTTCATGTTTCTATATTTATATCTAATTCTGCTGCATCAGACTAACCCACCTGTAGCTGCTCAGATGGGCTTGAAAGCATTTTGATATTATAAAATAGACGCTGAATGATAAAATGATAACTGTGCCGGTGTGAAAGTGACAAAGACTCAGTGCTTCATGCTACTTTGAGCCATTAGACACAAAATGGTGTAATATTGTAGTTTTCAGCTATGAAATGGGAAAGAAAATGTGATGTTAGAAGAATTTAAAAAAAGACTGGGACCATTTTGGCAGTATTTTCAGTTTTGTGCTTTTATATTGTATAACAAAAATCATGATAATAAACATTAATTACTTAAATATGGATCCTGAGTTTTAGAAATCCTCAACACCAAATTACACAGCGGTTAAAATATAGTACCCAGAATTTTAAAATAGCATTAATTAAACCAGAGAGTCGCGCTGTTTTACTTAACATATCCCAACCTGTGTTCCAGCTGTGGCCATGTTTCTGACCAGGCCTCCGTCTGTCATGTTATATTTATTGGTCATTAAGTATGGATGGGTTTGCTGTCCTGGATGTAAGCTCTGTGTCCTCGCTCACAGCAAAGATTATTTTTCAGAGACAGGGTGGATGGATTTAATTGTTTCCTGAAGGTCACATTGATCATCGACCGTGATAATGTACAACAAACCCTGTTCCACAGGTTAGTGCGGCTGCTGTTGCCCAGCGCGTGACCTTTTAGAGAACGAGAACCTGCAAGCTCCATTAAAATAATTTCTTCTGTTCTTTTTCAGATAGAAAACCACGTATCGGATATTGACAACTGAGATCAGGTAAGAGCTTTAATTCAAGCGTCTGTTACGTAATCTGAGATGTTCTCCTGCAGCACAAGGTCCTGGAGGCTCTCACTTCTCTAAACATCCCTTAATCTTCTGCTCAGCCACGAGCTCCATGACATTTGGAAGACCAGCTCCAGTGAAGGGCAGCTAATGCCGGATTCGACAGAGGAAACATTAATGGTGTTTCAATGGGCCAGAGCTGCCCATAAACAACCTTCATCTAATTGAATTGTGTGGACGGGGGGTGTGAAGGCCCGAGGTAAAAAGTTCCCTGCCTCTCAGGGTAATGATGCAGCCACATCATCAGTTAGCTCACCGCTGGCTGGTGGTTCATAGTGGGGGGGCTTGGATGTGTTTATGAGTTGGAGACGGTGGATTTCTGTTGCTGCTGGATGAGCAAAGAGAAACTCGGTTCAGACCATTAATCAAGTTATTTAGATGGGGTTTTTTTAACATTTTAGCTTTCGCAACTTTTCAGGGAGCTGTGCATTAAATCTAATTAAAGTTGAATCATTTCAAGGTCCCGTGGGTGACATTTAGGTGAAAGGGATCTATTGGTATTGATGTTAAATATAAGATAATCCGATACGATAATGTTAAGCTTCCGGTACGATACTTCAACGTTTCCGATCTGGCAAAGCTGATTCATTTTCTATCATCCAGAAATATAGTTTTTGTATTTTCCTTTGACATTCGAATTCTAGTTCAAATGTTCACAGTAAATATTAAAGGTTTTCCATCACCTGTCCATCCATCCAGGCGTCAGGTGGTTTACTCCCCTCTACAGGTTGCATTATCTATTTCCCATCTCCACATGTCTGACTTTTTCAAAGCTCTCAGCAGATTCTCTAAACCTCCCCGGCACATAGATTTAAAAACCTGAAAATCTCCCTCTGGGTCGTGTTGAAAATATCAATGTTTTGCCCGGAGGCTGAACCGAGGGCAGAAACTCACATTGAGGTGAACCTCATGTCCAGAAGGATTAGAGAGGCAGGCGGCTCCCTCTTCGAATATCTACCCTTCCCTGGATGTTTCCAGGGCCAATTCAGAATGGACAAGCTCTTAAAACTCAACTTAATCCTCATCAGATTTCCAGCTTAATAAACAGCCACCATGTGTGAGGAGGAGACACAAGCCTGATGTGTGTCTAAGTCCGTTTTCTCTTTTCTGTCACTCCAGGGTGAGGACGCAGACGCGATATTAGAATTTCATCATCACCTTCTAAGAGACTGGAAAAGGATCTCTGAAGGAATCAAGACACCCATTCTGGACTGTGAGTTGTGTGTTCAAGAGCAGCCGAATCACATTTAAGATGCTACGACTGTGCAGTACAAGCCGAGTGTGATCTGCTCTCTGTAGAAAATGTATTCAAGATCCATTTTAATGCGTCGGCCCGAAGTTGACCCTCCTGGATATTCTGTGCAACTCCCATTTCATTGCAAGACGCTGCAAATATGATGCGATAATCATGTTCCTGAAAAAAAATAAAACAACTGAAGGAAATAAAAGGGACTTACTTATTGACTTGTGTTGCAAGAGGGAGACGTTGTTGCTTTTCTTAAATGTGTTTGCGCTGTAATTTTACTTTTTTTCAAGGATTTTCTTTACTAGCTCAGAAATCGAATGAATAAATAACAATGAAGAACAAAGACGTGATATTCAGACAAACGAAAGAAGCGTCGCTGTCGGTTTTTAACTCGCACATGTGCCAATAGTTGTGAGCATGACTTTTCCTGCTTTATCCATTTATCACACAAACGCCCTGCGGGGCCGCTCCATCATATATTCCAACTCCTGCCAAGTTTTCAGAAGCAGACAGGGCCTCCTGTGGTAGAACGCCAGTCCTGGCACCGGCCTCCTGCCACGGAGCATCGCCCTGCTCAGCCTGTGCATCCCAACATGGATTACTGCCGTTCACGAGCCGACGCCCCCCCTCCTCATCCTCCTCATCCTCCTCATCCTCCTCATCCCTCTGTCTCTGGTAACGATTCTGTCTTATGTAGGCGAGGGAGCGAGGTAAGGTTTTCAAAAAATTCTGGACGATGTGATGCTCTGACCTTCTTTACTGTAAATATGCGTTCATGATACCAACTGCTTCAGAAAGCGGAGTAAATATAGAGTAATTTGCGTTGAAATGAGACGATACAAAACCCAAGACGTCCGTGAAAGTCAATATTATGGTTGAGTGGAAAACCATGAGCAGATGTAGCTGAACTGGAGGATTTATTGTTTACCAACATCAATGGTTCGATTCCTGCCAGCTCATATTTGGCAGAAGCGTTCGCTGCCACGTGCAGCTGCTGACATATAAAGATTTCATAAGCGGCTCGAGCTTCAGCTGAGCAATTACAATTAACATGATTATAAGTAAATAGCTGCAAATTGAATTATGTCACCGGTGATTGGGCGCCAGCGTATTCTACTGTTAATTATTTACCTCGTGTTTGCTCCATCCCCCCCCCCCACACACACACACACTAAGATGTGGCCCTTAGCAGTCGGATGATGTTTTACTGTACTTGAGCCAACTTCCTGTTAAAAACCTCATTAATGTAAAAGCTTTCCAGACGCTGTTAAACAATTTGCACTTGAGATCTCAAGGATTTAAAAGAACAAGAGTTGTTGGCTGTTGCTCAGTTATTCACTCAGGTGCAGTTTAAACCTTGTGTTCCTTTCTTAATTGGACTTCAACGTTTTCATTTTTCAATACACTTAAATAACTTAAGATTTGATGTTTTATTTCTGATGTAGTTTCTGGGAATTTAGACGAGCTTACACATGTGTTGCTTCTTAAATGTTATGTCAATACACAATTAATAATATCGATGCTGATGTGAATTAGAGGATTATTGTCCGAACAGGCTATAAATGATAAAACAAATATTGTATATTGATTAAATTAAGAAATTCAGCTCACAAAGTGAATATTTGTGTACGTTTCTGTTCACCACTATTATGGAAAGATAAACAGCTGATGGCGATAACATTCCTCCCGTACTATTTCTTACTGGTTCTGTCCTGACCCACCACATCCTCCCACCAAGTTGATTCATGGGAATTCGTTTAGTAGCGTCATAGATTCTATGGAGCAGTGAGACACCTGATGTATACGAGCCGCACCCCCTGCTCCTGAAGGAAAGTGGAGTAATTTCACTCTGACTGTCGATAGCAGAAAGAAAACCTTTCCCTCCCGACACCGAGCACCCTCTAGTCAAGCAGAGCGTTGTGGATTTACCTCCACGGGGTTTTAAGCGTCTGCCCCTGAGACTTATGACCACAACGCTGCAGCCAAGGTAAAATAAATCTCATGTGTTGTGTTTGAAAACTGGCTTTTGACACATTTAACGGTTCATCTGAACAATCTGCACATTTCCTCTGTGGACATTTAGTATTTAACCTTGAGTCGTAGAAAATGGCTCCCCTGAAAACTATCATGGTGGTTTTGTGGTAATGTCTTTTTAACACCTGAAACAAAACCTCATTCAATCCATCGTGAGTCGTATTATTTGCACAAAAGCGGTGAAAATAGAAACCAGAGGGTTGATAAGAAAATGTTTCAAATCCTCAGATTCTGAAGGAAAAGTCACGTCGCACAATTTCATGAGCTCACACACGTGCTGCCCCCCCCAAAAAAATTCATACCATAAAATATAAATAACACCTCTTTCACAATAAGTGTCTAGTGGATGATGATTCATGTTCAGCACTATTTTTGTACCCGGAAACGCGACTAAGGGAAATGGCTCTGCTTCATGTTTATGTTTATTTGCTGGTCGTTATTTAATGAACTGTGCAGTGATGTGTCAAACATTTTGCAAAAATATGTATTTAAAGAATCATCATTGCTTTTAATTGTTGTAATTTTTCTCTCTAGGAGATTTCTGGCTCACGTTTTGTTCTCCGTGTAAATAATCCTCGTGTTGATTCCAAACACCAATAGACTAAAAAGAGAGGTTTTAAAAACAAAGCTGAAATGATATACTGACAGTTTGTTGGAAATTCTTGTGGGTTTGAAGCAAATTCGTGGGACTTGACATGTAACTGACAACTGTTGTATAGAAATGTACATTTTTTTGTAAAGATATTTTTATCAAGAGGCATGTTTACCGTAACTTTGTATTTTCAGTTCATGTATAAAAAAGATAAAATAACGGTATATTCCCAAACTGTTGTGAGGCTAGAAAAAGTCATCGTCGTAGAAACTACTTGTTCTTATGAGTCACTGAGATGTTTGTGTCATATACTATGTTTCAACACTTTATTTTACAAATAAACATGAACTGAAGGAAGGAACCCGCTCAGACTTTATTGTAAATAAGACGTGATAATTGCTTTTAGATGGTTTGTCATCATTAAGGGGTGCCACTTAAAAATCCATTCTCTCCTTTCATCCCCATCTCCCCTCAATGCAGGCGGCTCACTTAATCCTGATTCATAAAGTTGATTATGCAGCGCATGTGCCGCGCCTGTCACCAGACTGACACTTTAACAAGTTGTTGCCGCACGGTGTTTGAAAACGTGTCAAATTAACGTCAGTCAGCAGAAAAGTGGAAATCACAACATTCGCTCGTCACCTTGTTTTTCACTCGTGGTTCCAGTCACAATGACGGCAAGTAAATATCACTGGAAGCAGTTTTTTTACGAATGCAATACGACCATCAGGCTCATTAGATTATTCTAACTTTGTGACAAAAAGGATGCATCAGACCTGCACTGAACTCCGGACATGTTCCTGAAGTTATCTGGAGGGTCTGCATGAGAGAACGCAAACTTCCGAGTCAGTTGCTCCGGACATTCTCCCGATCTTTTCCTGCAAGCCCACTCGATAAAAAAGTGAGTATGAAGTGGAAAGAAAGCAATTAAGACGATTTCAGACATATGAATTAGGTACGGATATATTCTGGAGTTTTTTTTTTCACATATGAAGAAAGCAGCAAGAGATTCTCTGGGTCAGACTCGTTCACAACAACAGGAAAATGTCTGGAACATTCAGGCGAGGGGTGGAGCCTGTGTAGAGCAACATGACGTATAAATTCCGCCGAGGAAATTAGTTTCAGTTCTTATCACCACAGCTACTACTCCCTCACCTTGATTTCTCCAGACACCTGGCCTCACTCGGACCCTGACAGGAAAAGCTCTGTGGATAAGTTCATGAAATTGTCCGAAGTTCAATGCGTGTCAGCTTAATATCAAACTCCGGGGAAGCTTAAAGCATCAGCTCCTGACATTAAAGCTAATCAATGCTAATAAAAGGGTATCTGGCATCGCTTCAGGCAGCCGGAGCTCTTCAGGGCGGTCTCGTGTTTTATTACTTCCTTATTAGACGACAACATTAACGTCCTTGAAAGGCTTCGTCGTGTCACTCTCAGTTAGCGACTCGCTAAAGGAAGCTGGGCAGCAACAGATGGCACATTCGAAGCCCGCCATTTATCCACGGTACAAGGTAACGCAGTGAGGTTAATGAGGGCCAGCGTCACCGCCACACGCAATTAACCCGCTGTATCAACTTCCCCCCCAGCGGCGGCGGGCACGACGGCGCACAGCTGTTCCCGTTTAACCTACGTACGAGGAAACTTTTTCACCGCTGCTTAATGCACCGGAGTTTACTCACTTCCACAGAAACCACTGAAACTTCTCCAGGGAAAGAAAACTGGGCGTTGACGGTCGGCTGCGGAATCAAAGTGACCGCGTGTGATTTTAATTCCTCTGGAGCCGTCGAGCTTCTGCAATATGGAACTTTTTAACTTTCACAGCTGTGGCAATGAAAACAGATTAAATTATCGCCGCTGCTGCTGCCGGACGCTGCATTGATTTGGAAACGCTGGAAATGTGCATATATCTTTAATTTCAACATATTTATCCTCTCTCTGTTTGGCTCACATCAACTCGGCTGACAGATTGAATTCACGTATTCTAACTCCTCCGTCCGGGGACTAAATGATCAGCTCGGTTTCAACGTCACTGTTTGTGCAGAGATTTGCATCTTTAAATTATCTCAGCAGCGGCCACCTCATGCGCCAGTGGCAAAGAGAATAATTCAAATATTTACTGTGTACGTTTTCTCAGTTATGTTCATAAATACATAATGTATACAAAAAACCTTCTCATTTTGTTTTCCTCTTTAAGTTGCTGACCGAGAGGAAGATCCTGTGCTTTATCACACATATTCATTCCCAGCGCTCGCCGCACAGACCTTAATTAACATTTATATTATATTAGCTCAGGGGTGCATGAGGAGCATATTTTAGAGGTTTGATTTGAAAAAAAAACATTCAAATTTGCACATGTTGCCAATAATCCCAGCATCCCGATTCTCATCCCTGCAGACACCCTTATGAAATAAAGAAGAGTTTATGAGGGCGGTGAAGGATGAGGGGACTCGGTGTCATTAAGTGCGATGGGGCCAACATTAGCCTTTAGCTCGTAACGGTGGAGAAAATCTGCGTCGTTCATGGAGAGAGGATTCAAACGTCCCGAATGGTTTCATCGCTGGTGCTTCTTTATTCCACTGGGACGATATTACATGGATTCAGCTGCAGCGGAGGGCGATCGCTCCCCCGGTGTCATCAAGACGAATCCATCACAGGGTAATTTAAGGCTGAAAACACGTGGTGGTGATCTATTGGGGAGGTGGGCCGTAGAGCGGGTTGGATCACGAAGGTTAATCCCGTTAGATCTCAGACGAAGACGTCTGCAAGGTGTGTGTGAGACGTTTGGATTTGCAGCTTCAGCAAAGAGGGAATGTCACAGATGGAAATCCCAGTAAAAGGTGGAAGTTTGTTATTACAGTTATTGCAGAAACTGGAAGAGAAACTTTAAGAATTGTAAACTTATATTGTAATCGCACATAGAATATTAAGGTGATTTAGGTTTGTAGGAATATATGGGTTCAAGATTATGTAGTTTACTAAAACTTGGTGCTATAGGGGAGATCTAGTAGATCTACTGAGGGAAAACTGTACAAACCTCCAGTAATCAAACAGCCACACCAGTGATGCCAGATGTACGATGATTACCGTATTTGTACGAGAGTTTTTCCCTCTGAACGTTGTACAATCTGTATCATGCTTCAAAATAAGAGCCTGAAAATGATTGTTTCTTTACCTAAATCACTTCAGAAACTCGACACAGCTTTGAAATGTCAGTATCGAGCGTCCCATCACTAAACTGGTCCTGTTCGATAACCTTAAGCTTCTGGTTTGATAGTTCAACATTTCCCATCTGGCAACGCTGAGCCACACTGAATGAAAAATGTTGGCTGTTATAATACAAAACAAAGTGCTTGGTTTTCTCGAGTGAATCTAATTTGCAGCATGGACAAAAAAAAAAGACTTTTATAATCCCAATGTTATTCTAGCTACTTTGAGTACTAGCTATTGTGTGTTATCTGGCATGTTTGTCGTATAAATAGTGATTATAAAACAAAACAATTTGCCACGTAGAGATTCCCATTGTGTCTAATCGTGATAACATCGCAACAACACAGATTACTGCGGCTTTAACAAAGCCGAATCCAAGTACAGATTCTGTTCCAGCAGTCAATCACCTAGTGGAATAAATAGGATGTTAAACAACCTGAAGCAGAAACAGGACTAAAGGTATCAGCCTGTACAGAGGAGGAGGAGGAAGTGACTGCAGGAAACAGGAGGAATCTGTGTGTGCAGACTTATCCCTTCAGTTCTGCACAAATTGCTCTGAATCAATAAAACCACAGGAGAAGTTCTCCATCACATTCAGAGCTGTCGTGACTTTGTGAGTTTCCCTAAAACACGAAGAGACACATTCAGGGAATCAGTGAGGGGGGGACAGAC
This sequence comes from Limanda limanda, assembly GCF_963576545.1. Lineage (NCBI taxonomy): Eukaryota > Metazoa > Chordata > Actinopteri > Pleuronectiformes > Pleuronectidae > Limanda > Limanda limanda. The sequence goes on from NC_083655.1 coordinate 9,272,723, forward strand.
AGGGGGAGATAAGGGGGGAGGACACTTTTTGACTGATGTTTTGAAGCAGCGAGGTTTTTACTGCACGACTCAAGGTGTCACTTCAAACCCGAAACGCCACCGGGGCCCGCAGACCACTGTTTCCCCCCCGACACACTGTACCACCAGCCTGATAGCTCTCCATGGGGACGGCGCTCCTAATGGAAATACCTTATTATGCATCTCAATGGGGAAATGAGAGCACAGTGCCGGGAATTGTCACATAATTATAACGAGCGGTAAATGTGTAGAAAACCAATCCTTCAGGTTTGGTGACTGAATCCTCTCATCCGCCAATTACGCTCCGGAGAGGCCGCGGCCCATTCATGCACAGACGCAAATTATTGTCTTTTTACTCCCCGGCTGTCGTAATTATCATTTACACCGTGACATTAGAACAACGTGAGAGGGGACGTGGTGCTAGTAGAGGGAGGAATGACTCGCCACCAGGCTTCAGAAAACTGTGTATTTGTACACAGACAAAAAGGGGATTGTGAAGTGGTGGAGGTTAAAATACTGAACTCAAAATTCTGTTTAAGAAGAGTTTGTTATCGGTGAAAGTATAGAGCAGAGCAACAAACTCGGGTGAAGAACTAAAACCTTGACATTGTACTAAGGTTCAGTTTTTGAGTGAATGTTCTTATTGACTTTATCAGTGAAGTGAAAACCAATAGATCTGCGTTCTGTTCGAACCCGATGACATTTTTCTCATCACATATTTCACTCTGCACATTTTCCAAACTGCAAAAACTCACAAACCGAGTGATCTGCACAGTGTGATCTGCGCTGCCAGCAGAAGTCGTACACAGGCCGGCGACTGATTCACGGCTGTGGTGCACCGGTCGTGAATGCTCGTCACTATTTTCCCGACTTTTTGTGCTAAGAATAGGGAAAATGAAATGAATTTTCCTTGATCCATTCCAGCCTCATTCCGAAGCCAAATTGACTATTGATCTCCGTCTCTTTGTCTATTAAGGGAGAGCCTTGCATGCCAGAATCGGTCACCCGCGTGACGGAAGCCCATATCTCACCGCTGATTGATTCTCTGGCGCTGTGGCCAGTCGGGCTAAACCAAGACTGACGGGAGAGGGGATGAGGAGGATTGTCTGAGGTCGCTGTCGGACGATGCACATGATCAGTGGAGCGGGAATCCAGAGTCTCGGGCTCGCCGTCATACCCACGCTCCCTGTGTTCCTGCCCATCAGTGGGAGAGGAAATGGATACAGGGAGGAAGGTTATTCTATTCATCCATTTGGAGGGACCTGATGCAATCAATACTGGCAGAGTGGGATGATGAAGCGGCGGCGGAGGAGGCAGAGCGAGGACTGAGGCTGTAGCATTGTGTGAGGGGGCAGAAGAAAGGGAAGCTCCCCACTGTGACCCACTGGGAGAACAACAGTCGGGTTGATTGCTTTTTTCCTCTAAAAGAGTTTTCGGCTGTGCCTCATGGCCGTCGCTGGTTTCGAATCACAGATTTTCCAAAAAGATTTCACTAATATTTCTTTGTGTTTTAATGTGAGACGGTGCGACAGGACTCCTCCAGCATTACAATTCACAAATATTAAATCTGTATTAATGCTAATGAGCAAAAATCTAATCTCATCCAGATACGTGGTTGCTATTTTATTAATTATCCAGATACAGAAGCATGAAATGGAATGAGCTCATGTGTGTATTTGATAAACCTTACGATATTAACTTCAAATCTCATCTCACTCTTTAAACGTGATTTTATTTTCATGGATTAACGCAACACGACTCCATTAAAATTAATCCCAACATGTGCCGGGGTTACGAACATGTGTGTGTGACCCTTCGCAGGTTCCAAATCAAAGTGTCTTCAACGAATGATGGAGCTCTGAAGAACTCTGTGTTTCTCCTGTTCCGTGTTCTGCAGCAGGTCGAACAAAGACGTCGCCTGCCGGAGCAAATGGGCTGTTCCCGAAATGTCAAATGAAATGGTGCAACCTTTCGAAAGGTTACACATAACAAGGGAAGGCCTAATGTACAAACCCCAAAGACTGACAACGGGCGCAGCCCCAGCACAAGGTGAATGTCCCCTGAGAACCGATGGGAGGATAATAAAGACGTCAGGACGAGAGCCGAGCTCAAATGGAGTCGGACGAGGTTTAATCTGGACGACAGTATTAATGTTCCGCAGTATCAATAAATCAGGACTTACACCGAGGGCGGCAGCTGAATCTAGATTTTATCCCCACGCATAATTAGATTATCCCAAACAGCTGCTCAGGGTAATGTGGAGGACGGGGTGAGGAGCGAGCAGCGGAGAATCCAACCGGGGAGGAGGCGTCCGACATGAGACCGACTGGAACACGGGTTTGTTTTAAAGGAGACATGTGAGGCTTTTTCAGTTTTTCTCTTTCCACTGGTGCGTTTCGAGGTTTTTATTAATGTGAAATACAGTTATTACTCCAAAAATACAGTTTGCACATGCCTCATTGAATAGTTTTAAACTTTAATCAATCATCATTTCTCCAACAAATGTAATAAGTTAATTTAGCCACACTTAGCCAACCAGATTGTCTGCCTTCATTAAAGATCGAGGCTAAACTGTATCACTTGACTTGATCCAGCTGGAAACAAACAAATCTCTGTTTTCAGCAGAGTTTGGTTTCCTGAAGACGAACAATCCAGCCACACAATCCAGAAAGAGTTTAAAAAACTACAAATACATCCCTGTTAATGCTTTAAGACACAAAATACATCATCACACACTCGCTTCTGCCTCTTCTGATGATATAACAACGCTTGAGGCAGTTTTTCTTTCCGCTAATGAACAAAACCATCTTTACTACATTTCTGATTTCAGGACTGATGATAATGTTTTTCCAAATGTTTCGCTGTGTGGCAATAGCCTCATAAATGTCCCGTTCATGAAGGTATTACAGGACATTCAGCTTCCTACCAAATCCAGTGTTGTGATTCTAAATATCAACGTGTCGTGTTGCAAATCACAGACGTGTCCGCGAGGTCGTTAATGGCATCGCAAAGAATGGATATGGAACACAAATGGATTTTCACTGAGATCATTAGAGTGCCTGGTGAAGAACAGCATTGTGTGGAAATACAGTGTGTGTATGTCTGTGTGTCTGTGTGTGTGTGTCTGTGTCTGTGTGTGTGAGTCATGGACAAAAACAAACGCTGTAGCTCTGGCGACTGCAGATGGATCTCCGGGCAGCAGGGAGCCTGTTGTGCTTTTATCAGTGGGTGTTTTTCCTCTTAGTGTTGCACATTCGCAGAAGAATTATTAAATAATGAATCATCTCCACTGTAAGAGATGTCCTGTGGATCCGGACATTTTAATTCTGAGTGTTAGAGGCTGCGGCTCATGTTTCATGCTCCACAGACCTTAAAACCTGAAAATACTAATGTTATTCAGAACATAATGTATTAAAAGTGAGAATATGTTTAGTTTTCATCTTCTTTAACTTCAAACAAAGCTTTCAATGTGCTCAAAGTAGATTAAGTATGAGTTTTTTTGTGTTGTAATTTGACAGGAAGTGTTAAGATAGAAAGTGTGGCAGTAAAAGTTGTCAGTACTTTTTACAGTATGACATAGAGGAACTGCATCTTTCGAGCTTTGACCCTTAATTGTCAGCTTTTTTTGACCTGTTCTTACCTTAACAGTTTCTACACAGTTTCAGTACGTTTTGCTCCTCGTGAGGCAAATCATACTTCTTAGGAATCATGTCAGTCATTCATCCATGTTTCTGTCACTAGTGTATGTTGTGTTCTTGGAGAAAAAAAAATGTGGTCGTAGCGTGACCAAGACGAGGATGAATCACTGAGGAAAGTCGTACCCAAGCAACAAACGCCCGTTTCTAAGCACCAACCTGTGTCCGTGTTGTTGTGAAGAAAAAGCGGATTCACCCTCGATGTTCTTCATCGTCTTTGTTCTCACATGCAGCAGGAAGCCGTCGTTTGTGGAAAAAAACCCCGCAAAAATCGGCACATGACTAACGCCAGAGTGAACAGACACACAAACAGGAGATGAGCACAATGGAGCGTTTATACGTCCCTCTCACCAGACATGCTTTCCAACTCTTCCTGGGGGAACCTGAGGTGTTCCCAGGCCAGATGGGATATGTAGTCCCTGCCTTGGGCTCTGGGTCTTACCCGGGGTCTCCTGCTGGGTGGGCAAACGTCCGGAGAGTTCACTTGAGAGGTGATGTCTGGGTAGAGCATGAAGGAAGCTCTGGAATCTTGTCAACTTTCTAAGCTGACCTCATCCTCGGTATCATCTACATGTACGGGTCCTCTTTTTGATCCAGGCATATTTATAATATTTAGTATTTCTCCAGTTTCACATCCATCACATTTAAAGAGTCTTCACCAGGGGACAAACATGAGAAATGCCTGAGAATGTCCAGAGCAGCCCCTCCAAATAAATCCAGCTCAGGTCTGAGAGCAGCTTTAACGTACATCTCGTCTTCATTTGGCGAATCTCTCCTTCTCTCTTTTCTCCTGTTGACAGCAGGGATTGACCTGAAACTTTCTTTTACTCTTATCTGCTGCTCCCCTTCAGACTCTCAGCGGCACCTCCTGTTTGCTCCACCATGTTTACCAGTGTCCACTCCCTCTCTGCACCATCTCCACCACGGGTGCACGGCCTTGCTGCCGAATCCCATTTCTTCTCAGCACCTCTGGGCTCCTCACCTCCCAGGGGTGAGGGGGGGCGCCGCCGTCATCATCTTTCTCTCCGCTAGTCTGCAGGTTGAAAACTTCTCCCCCGCTCTTATCTGCGGGGGTGTGAAGAGGCCTGAACGCCGCGCTGGCAGACAGGCGGGATTTTAAATGTCACTCAGTCAAGGGGAACATCATCCAACACTGATTTTTCCACTCAGTGTACAAGTGTCTGACTTCATCTGGACGTGCTGTAAAACAGTGATAGCAACGAACTCTATGAGCCAAACATCGTTTCAGTTATGAGCTGTAAACATCTTTTCTTTAATTTATTAAGGTGACATCCTGGTTTTCATAACAGCCGAGTGATTCATATCCAGGGATCAGCCGTCAGTTTAACATCGTGTGCAATACTGTGCAACCGCCCCTCAGTGTTTCTGCTACTGACAGATGAGGACAACGGCAAATGTAAAAGCGGTAACGCTAGTAAATATAGTCATTTACTTATTATACTTATTAAACAGTAAAATCCATGTAATTGTTAATTTTAAGTCTTACGTTTATAAACGCTCAAATATGAGAATAATACAGTTGCATCTAATGCTTATTTTTACTCACAAATATTAAATATATAGAGATATTCTCCATACTTCCCTTAGAATAAACTTAAAATTCAAAGAACAGCAATGAAAAGCTGCATCAGTTAATCCATTTAGAAAACAGGGGATTTAAATAAACGCACAAAACGAAAGCTCTGTTTATATCAAACATTCATAAAGGCTTTGTGATAAAAATGTTATAAGAAGAGATTTAATTCAAGCCTTTTCTGCTCAAATACAGGATCATAATTGAGAAAGTAAGAGGAAAGAAACACTAAAAAGCTTCATATGTAACTCTGGATGTTTCCTGACTCTTCCACAGGTTTGCGGGTCCAAAAGCAAACACCTGTTTATCCTCTGTCACCAGAAGTGATCTTGGAATAACAAGTTGTTTCAGGATTTTCAAGTTCCACATAAACACAACTTAATATTAACTATATATAACATTTACCAGCCTGGTGGTATCACAGCTCTCTTCCTGCACCTTCTCTCCTCCAGGCTCCATGTTAGCTCTCCTCTCTCTCCTCTTCCCCACATCACCAGTGTGAAACCCTCAGCACCTCCGCCCCCTTGATCCTCGGCGGTCCACTGACCTGCTCACCCCCCGGCCAGGACACCAGAGAGTCTCCTACTCTACCGCTGAGACCCCCCCCCCCCCCCCCCCTCATCCACAAACACATCACGTCCGTCCTTCCCTCTCCTGAGTCACAGACCTCGCTCCCTCGCCGCTCTCCTCTGCCAACACTGGAAATGTTCCTGCCTTGTTACAGAAACCGATGAATAACATTTCCTCCATGCAGCCTCTGTCATCCCCTAACTACTGGTTGCTCGTCATTCTGGCATCGACGGCTGCTTAAAATGTAAAGAGGTCAGATTTCCGTGTCGGTTAAATCGTGTTTACTCCGTAAGAGACTTCACCAACAAGCTCTTCTGACTGAATGCAAAACTGCAGACGTGGAATAAAGCCATTGCTTTCTTATTGTTATAACAAATTGAGATATTTTATGCATGCAGGGAGGTTTTGCTGAGCATGCACACTTTTATTCACAAGCCTCGCATACTTATTTACATTTGAGCATCGCCTATGGTACTATAGTTTTCTGTTGCTGCCACTGACGAGATCCAACAAGAGGGACTGGCTGTGCTCCAGGGATCTTCCACGGTGTCTGATTGGAGAGAAAACATCACAACTTCATTTCTCGCCTGCAGGTTTTCATTTTTTTCCTGCAGATCATCTGGGATTTCAGCACATCGAGTTTTGTGCAGCAGGAAGCATTAATCTCTGTTAAACACATTTCGACTGGCCTGAAAAGCAGTTATGTGAGAACACAGATGATGATGAGAATTAAATATAATATATATATATATATATTCTGTTCCAAAACACTGCAGCAAAAGTTTAAAATGAAATGACGAAACAAACTTCCTGGTTTATCGTGAGGAGAAAAACAAACCTAACACAAATGAGTCTTGTTTATTTCGTCCTTAAATCTCCTTTTGCCCTTTTGACCAATCACGCGTCAGTCTCAGCTGTAAATCATCGTTTATATAATCATCAAATAACTAGTTAAAACCAACATTTACATTTGAACATAACATTATTTATTTAACCTGGACTTTGCTTTTTATGTTTGGTTCATATCCCATCTGATAACATGGAGGAGACAGGGTTCATGACCTATACTGCAGCCAGCCACCAGGGGGTGATCAAGATGATTTGGCTTCACTTTTGGGAGGCTACCATGTCGTCCATGAACTCCTTGTTAATAGCTGCAGCTACATTTCACTTTGCCTGTGAGGAATTCTATTATATTAAAATGCAAATTAGAGACAAACAGATCTGACTCTGAAATGGCTTTTTAATGTTGAATTCAAATTTAAAAAAGTACAAGAGTTCACTCAATAATATATATATATATATGTCCACGAAAAAGAATCAGTACATTACCCTGTAAGTGATGCAACGACAGAAACATTTTCTTTTGATGTAATGAGACGAACAAAGATGTGATTTTCCTTGTTCAAATGTGTGTATCGTTTTACTAATAAGAATAAAGAAAAAATCACGTAAAGGGACAAAACCCTGAAACTAATCAGATGTGACATGTTGAAAACAAGAAGGCGCTGAACCATTTAGTTTTCTCTCCTTTATTAAACATGATATATATACTTTAATGTGTTTTTCTTATTCCTGTGACTGTGTTTCGAGTAAATGTGAAACCAGGAGGGCACCAGAGAGCAGGAACGACAAATTCCATTATGTCGGAAATGCATTTTACAGACTATGTTTGCTTTGTGTTTATGCCGCATTGAACATCTTGTGTGTGCGTTTGTTTCTCTGCTCATACGAGTGTGAAAAACAAAGCGACAGCGAGGCACACAAACGTAAGTGCTGTGTTCTTTTTTAGAAACCTGTTTTTAGTCTGTGACATGTGACGGAGAAGGAGGAGGAGGAGGAGAAGGAGGAACAGATGTACTTTGTTCATGCATCTGACAGGTGTACCAGAGAACTCCCTCCCCACATCTGAGCCCTGCACCTCCCGGCTCCCTTGGCCCCGGCAGCTGCAGGTGGGACCTCACCGGCGACTCCAGCAACGTGCCCTGGATCCTATTAAAAAAGTAACTCTGTGTGGCGTGTTCTCTCGAGTGTAAAACCTATTTCATTCCCCGCGAGCCAAACAGCTTGCAGTGGTGTGACGCTCTGGTGGTTTGTTGCAGATGGAAAATAGAGCGGCAGAGCCTTGAGTTTGTTTGTTTTGGCAACTGGTTGTGATACAGACACAGTTTGTGCTGTGTGTGTATGTGTGTGTGTGTGTCTATGTGGTGATGATGGATTCTTATCTTGACTGCAAATCAAAGTTTTTACCCACGAGGTAATGTTGGTCAAACTCAAGCTTTTGCAAGTCCGAGTGTGTGATTCTTTAATATTCAAAGAAAATTGTTGATTCTATTTGAAAAGGTTTTTAAGCTTTGAAAAATTAGTTTGGCTTTGATTTCAAACTACACTCAGAGCACATATAGCTCCCAACAGTCCTCTTATTAAACCAGATTTGAGTGAACCTGAAATGAAGAGAGAAGAAGACATATATATGGACCTGGGCGATAACAGGAAGTGACATCATAGCCTCATTATCATAACAGACACAGCAGGTGAGGAAAATCTGATTCACCTGCTGTGTCAATTATGATAATGAGGCTATGATGTCACTTCCTGATGGCTGCAGGTATATGTCTTGTTAATTCCTCACTTTGGAGAAAGTCATTGTTATGCAACACTGATTCACAGATAAATTCTATAAACATTATATATGTTTGATTTGTATGAATCCAGAAACACACACTCAGTGCAGCTGAGGCTTCAGTGGATTTTATGTTCAATGTTCCATGTCATGATTTAGTCATTGAACACATTTCCATTGCACTTCTTTACGATTTGTGTTTATCAATACAACAACTTTCCCACCTTAACAAGACACAAACCCTCTTGTGTGCTCTTCTGACTCTTATTTTTTAGATTCCTTAGAAACGCAAAGTGTTTTCAGGCCCAGACTTAACGTTTGATAGAAACAATAATAGAAATGAACACAGTGCGACGTGAGACCTTGACTCCAGACTTTACAAAACTTTGGCCCCAACAGTCAGACAAAACGATAAAGTTTCAACTTAAATGAATCTACGTCTTCAAAATACTTATGAGTCTGTTTTACTTCATGTACATCCAGCAGGGATGGACCTGAACATGGTGAAATAAATTCTCCAGTTTTTACCACTTCATCAACAACTCAATGCAGTGAATCTCTAAATCTGTTTTTCAAGGCAAAGACTCGAGTTGCATCTCAAAAATTCTGTCTCGTCGTTGACCTTGATCTAAAGTCTTTTCTGTTTTTTGTGTGAATTTGACGGATCCCTACTTCTGCATTTTTAAACCCCAGGTTTTCAAAGTCTGAGTCCTTGAACCTTCCCTGCAGACAGAGTTTAGAAAAAATAAGCTGCTTCACTCGACCTTAGTTTACAACTCGTTTCGCTCAATTTTCTGGATGTCTATGAGATCCTTATTATTTTCTTTATTGTTTTCTGACTCTTGGGGAAATAGGAGGAACGATAGAATTCTCAGAAACCTGCTGTGCCTGAAGTGTTTCTTTAACTAAATCTTTAACCTCACTGGGGAGACCCACCTCCACAATTAAACTCCTGCCTTAACATGAAGGAGAAAACAACAGCTTTTAATCACAGCTTTCACTAACTTTTTTCAATTAGTATTTTCAATCCAGAAGTTTTAGCTACAACAGTCACCTTTTATTTCCAAGATCACGATTTTTACTTGGATGTGCACCAAATTGTTCACATTAAATATCATCTTCTGAACAGGTTCGATTAAATTCTTCTGAGATATTAACGGAAATGTTGAAGAACGCCCAAACTCGCGATGTCAAAGAAAGGATAATTTATTTTGAAATGCAAGTGGAATGGAAAACATGTTATCAACATTTCTAATCAACCGAAGAACATTTATGTCTGACCCTAACTGTAACCCTAACAACTTTGTTGCTAGGCGACAACTGTAACGGAGGGACAAGCTAGTGACGCAATAGGAGGACCAGACTGTCTCATTTCAGTTTGGTTCGTTGCTCAGGTAACTCATCCCGACCACAGACATTGAGAATAGTTTATAGAAAAAGGCAATTTTCTCCCTGATTGTCTCATTTGCTGTTGTAGGTCATAATATTAAAATGAGACTTTTCCTAACTAGTTAAAAACTCCTTGTGAGACACTGAACCCCAAAGTGTGTGAGTTTAAAGATGATATTGGGTTTAGTATCTTGGGAACGCTTCTATTTGCGTCAGTAAACTTCTCTGCTCTTCTCTCCTGCTCAAAGTTTTCCTATCGAACATGAATAAAGAAGAACAATGACAACAGCAGCTCTGTGCCAGCGTTATAGAGTCAGAGTGTGATGTTGTCTCTGGTAGAAAGTACCACAGGCTTGTGTTTGTTCTTCTTTAATGGAGGAAGGGATTCTCGATCAAACAGCAAATCACACAGAGGGCACAGCAGCAGCAGCCGAAGCTCCCGGACTTAAAGATTGAAGCAAAAATATACAGATTCACCTGAGATAAAGTATGTTGGTCTGAGAGCGTGAGGAGAATCTTTGGCTACTTTAAAAACTCCACTGAATCATTTCTCGTCTGAACTCTGGTCCGAAGAAGCAACTTGAACCATAATTTAAATCTTGGCAGAGTAACTTGTTGGCAAAAAGCCTTTAGGTACATTAAGATGAGATTCAGATGACAAGAGAAAGGGCTCGGCTTCTATTTTTGTATCTCAAATGTTCTTCAGCGAAGCCAATTTTATGAGTAAATATATGAATTTGAGGATGTGCAGCAGATTGATGCATTAGACTTGTTTTAATGGCCCTGTCAAGATAATATTTTACAATTTTATCACGACTGATCATTTAATTTGAATGGATCTGACCTTTCAAAAACCATTATGGAGCCCTCTTTTAAATTCACAGAGCTTTGCATCTAAGTAAAAGGGGCCTCGCTTGGTACAAGAGCAGAGACAAGTCTGGGGTGAGAGACAACACACACACACACACACACACACACACACACACACACACACATGCTGCAGCTGTGTCTCCCTGGCTTTACCAACGTACTGATTCTTATTTCTGTCATAGGAAGACGTGCTGGTGCCTTAACCTCTCGCGGCAGGTCCCAGATCCCAGCTGTGCTGCAGGAATGACATACTGCAAATAGGCCTTCAGCTTCTTATTGGCATGCAGCAAGCCCAACACTCCTCTTTTCTCTGTGTCCTCAACTCCCTGACACACAAACACACGCACACACACACACTTCCCTGTTTGTCTCCATGCATGATGATGAGCTCATCCAGAGCACCATCTTGTGGACACTTCCAGCTCTGGTGGTTATCTTGTGTCACTTTTGATTACGATCAATTAAGCAGCTGATTGAGGGTTTTTCTTTCTTCTCAAAGAACTTACTTCATGAATCAATGCACTCACATTTAATTGTCTGTCTCCAGCTCGTCTTCACATAAGGCTTAAAGGTTTAGATGGCTGTTTTTTTCTCAAATTCTCCTAAAGAACCTCTTCACGTCCCGATAGCGATAAATAAATAAAATTTAAGATAAAACTTGGTGTCTGTCTCTACTCGTGCTCTCACGGAGCATAATCGGAGTCTTCAACCGGTGGGTTTTTGGCAACAAGCCGAACTCTGGTTTATGACCTTTAGAAATACCGACAATTTTTGACTAAACTAATTCACAAACACGCCCTTTACTTGACACCGACACATACAGCTACCTCCCCACATTCGATAGTCAAAATATTTGTGTTCTGGCAGATCCACGTCCCCCGGGTGCGGTGGTGCCACCTCGCTGCCTCTGCTGTGGTGCTGTCATCTGGATCCGAGCGGGAAGCACCTGCTCAAAGTCTTGACACCTTCACACGGCAGCTGTCGTTTCTTCTCCCCTGTACTCGAAATAAATGTTTCCGCAAACAAACCTCAGTTGACTGGAATCCAGAGCAAACGTGTTGTAATCTGAGTGCTTTTGTGGTTCGGTTGTCGGGTCTGCTGCACTTTCCCAGCGGCATTCTGCGTCACAGAGTTGAATATTTGTTTTTAAAGCTGCTGTAACTGTCAGCAAAACCGGCCAGTTTATGCAGACTGTTTTATTCTTTTATTTTAGGGTTGGGATATATATTGTTCTTATGTTCAACTACGGTTTGGGTTATTTTCAGTTTTATTTCGTCATCTTTTACACGTAGCGACTCCCCTCGCATAATTACCTGCAGCAAAGGAGCGGACGGTTTTATTCGACACACCTGATCCCTCGTTTCCGCCCCAGTGCAATAAAATACCTGCCGTGAGCCCGGAACAGATAGGAGCGGAAACCAAACCGGACGCCAGCTTCGTGGAACTTCTCGGACCTAAGAACCATCCAAACACCAATAGCTTAACACCCCTCGCCAAGTGGAACGAGGTAAGGAAGCTGGTCCCATTCACTTTGCTGTGGGTAGTGCGGAAGGGAGTCGCTGTCACTCTAACGAGTCAGATGTGTCTCACGTGGCGATTTGTTTGTTCATTGTATTTTAACGTTCGTGTTTGGTTTTAATGATTAAAATCTTTGTAACTTGCAACTGTCATTACAGTTTTATGGTGCTACTACGGCAAGCCAGATGCAAAAATAAAGAGCCGTGTACATCAGTCAAGAGACTCAGAAGTTTGTGTGGAGAAGCGGGGGGCCGTTACAGTAATACTCGTGGCTACACCGAAACGTCTTCCTGACTCGTGTCGTCACCCGAAGACACAAAACTTACACATCGACCGTCAGGCAAGACCGGATTGCGCATCACAGCGCACGCACTATAGATGCTCTGAGAGACATGTGTATGGAAGTTGAATGAAGCTTTTCACATGTAAATACAAAAATGTTGTGGACTTTCCTGCTGTGTCAAAACTGATCACGAAATAATAATGATGATGATTATAACAACCAATGGTAAATATGTGTCATGTTGCAACATTATTTATTGTTTGTTTGAGGAGCGTAATCACTGTTTAAATTGCCTAGGATAGCTTGCTCAGCATATTTATAACGCATCCTCTTTTGTTTGTGCCTGTCAAGCCTTTTTTCCTTTGCTTATAATATTTATGTTGCATTCGTTTTGTACTGAAACTCTTGAGTATTCAACTGTTTGTAAATGTCTGGTCAAAGAAATAGCAGTTACTAAATTAAAGCGACTACTGGCAGAGGTTCGATTCAGGCACACTGCACATCACACCTAAAGATTAAGGTCCGAAAGTCAAATTAACAACGCAAGTAAAATAAAATGTCACTTAAAGCAGCAGCAACAAGTAAATCAGTTCCCATGCATCAAGACAGACCAGGCTCACGGCAAAAAACAATTCCTGAGAACATCCGAGAGCTGCATGAAAATACTTTTTATAAGGCCTATGAGTCCTGGAAATTGTCAGCAAGAGAAGTTCGGACTGAATTGAAAAACTACTGCTCTCCAGATGACCTCGACAAAATCCAACACAACATTACCACAAAACGTGACGCGGTGCATCATCACTATGAGCCACTCGTACGCAACCAAACCTCCACTTCAGATATCGTTGGTAAAATGGACACCTGCTCTGCTCTGACCGACGAAATCCTTATTCTTGTGAGTAACTGCAGAGACATCATCGATAGCAACTATAACGAACGAATTGAGAAGGAGAGTGAGAATAGTGCTGAGTAAGGAAGAGCATGGCTCCATCTTTGGACTTACCAATACTGAAACCGCATTTTCAGAAACATCACAGAACTCAGACCAATCAAATGCAATTTCCACAAGCTCTAGCAAACGACAAGATGCAGAAGCAGAACTCGCAGCCAAGCAAGCGGAGGTAAAGGCAACAAAAGACATTCTAGCTCAGCAATCCAAGCTCAGAATACTGGAAGATGAATGGAAACTTGAAGAGGCGGCCATGTTGACTGAATTGGAGCGGAAAAGGACAGAGAGACAATCAAAGCTAGAAGAGGAAAGAAGGAACCTGCAGCAGCTTAAGGCAGAAAAGGAAGTCCAGGTAGCAGCTGCTAGAGTAAGAGCATATAATAGTTTCGAAGATGTCCACCAAGATGGGATGAACCATGAATCAGTTGCTGCTCAACAGGAGACCAGATATGAAGCTCGGCTAAATTCAAATGAGTTACCATCTCAACCTCGACTAGCACCTTTGCGAGCAACAACATCTGAAGATACCGTCTCTCTGGCCCAAGCAATAGCAAGCGCACTAAGCATAAATCGCTTGCCTGTACCTGAGCCAGAAACATTTAATGGCGATCCTTTGAAGTTCACTGATTGGAAGATGTCTTTTACAACCCTTATCGATCAGAAACCTCTCTCACCAAGCGAGAAGATGTATTATCTAAAGATCTACCTCGTCGGAGAAGCCCGCAGAGCAGTGGAAGGGTTCTTCTATAGGAACTCTGAGGACGCATATGCAGGCGCCTGGAAAGTACTACATGAGAGATACGGAAACCCATTCCTTGTTCAAAAGGCCTTCAGAGACAAGCTCGCCAGATGGCCCAAAATCAGTTCGACTGATCCTTTAGCACTGAGAGATTTTACAGACTTTCTCCAAGGCTGCTCAGAGGCAATCCCACATGTTAAAGGTTTGACCATCTTGAACGATTGCGAAGAAAACCACAAGCTACTTCAAAAACTACCTGACTGGATTGTACGAAAGTGGGGCCGAATCGTCGACGATAACCTGTATAAATCGGGGGATTACCCCGATTTCAAAAGTTTCACAGCGTTCCTGAACAAAGAGGCCCGGATATCTTGCAACCCTATCACCTCCCCACATTGGATGAACTTTAAACCCACAGTCGAGAAGGAAGCCAGATCCCTCAATACAACTGCCCAATTAAAGTACGCCACCCGAGATGCACCTGAAACGGCCAATTATAGGGGAAGACCCCCATTGGGGGTCTGCAAAGATGAAACGCATGGCATCGTCAGGTGCCCTTCTTTCTCTGCAAAATCTACGGAAGACAAAAAGGCATTCATCCACAAAAACCGCCTCTGTTTTGGTTGCCTAAGGAAGGGACACATCAATAAAGACTGTAGAGGGCGACATGCATGTAATGCCTGTGGTCGTAGGCATCCCACTTGCCTGCATGAGGAGTAGTTGAAAGGACCAGGGGACGCGACAAATAGTTTAAACCTGTGGCATATAGATAAATATCGCGTACATAACACTTCTTGATATTTTAATTGAAAGGGCCATTAGATATCTTTAGAAATCCTGTATAGCACAGTCGGGTGAAATGTTTATATCAGGATTTGGTGGGAGTGTAACTGTCAGCAAAACCGGACAGCTTATGCAGACTGTTTTATTCTTTTATTTTAGGGTTGGGATATATATTGTTCTTATGTTCAACTACGGTTTGGGTTATTTTCAGTTTTATTTCGTCGTCTTTTACACGTAGCGACTCCCCTCGCATAATTACCTGCAGCAAAGGAGCGGACGGTTTTATTCGACACACCTGATCCCTTGTTTCCGCCCCAGTGCAATAAAATACCTGCCGTGAGCCCGGAACAGATAGGAGCGGAAACCAAACCGGACGCCAGCTTCGTGGAACTTCTCGGACCTAAGAACCATCCAAACACCAATAGCTTAACACCCCTCGCCAAGCGGAACGAGGTAAGGAAGCTGGTCCCATTCACTTTGCTGCGGGTAGTGCGGAAGGGAGTCGCTGTCACTCTAACGAGTCAGATGTGTCTCACGTGGCGATTTGTTTGTTCATTGTATTTTAACGTTCGTGTTTGGTTTTAATGATTAAAATCTTTGTAACTTGCAACTGTCATTACAGTTTTACGGTGCTACTACGGCAAGCCAGATGCAAAAATAAAGAGCCGTGTACATCAGTCAAGAGACTCAGAAGTTTGTGTGGAGAAGCGGGGGGCCGTTACAGCTGCTGTGATCAAAAGGATACAAATACTAACTTCTAGAGTGAGAGGTACGGTGGCCCAGAAATGTTGGACAGAATTCAACAGCCGAAAATACAACTGCGAAAGCCACAAGGCCGTTGGGAGAAGTGAAAGGTTGTTTGTTATGATTATCAGAAATGAGCAATGTTGCCTGCAAGTGGCCCCAAAAACATTTATTGCAGGTTTTAGCTTTTCTCTCCTCCTCCAGTGCCGAATTCAAGGTATCTGTATTCAAGATTAAAACCATCGCTCAGAAAGTTATTGGGCTGCGGTCCAATACTTAGGAAGGTTCCACATGACCCAGAAGTATGTCAGGGCGGCCATTAGGGGGGTGAACTCTGTAAATGATAAGGAAAGGAGTTTCAATGCTTCCCTTGGAAACACTGGACTATCCTTTTACGACAGGCCGATCCACAACGAAACCCCATGTATATGGAAGTCCCTGAAATCCCCAAACTGAAAGGTGGCCCCTCTCATGTGAGAACCCCCATACATTCATATGATCAGCTACAAGAGACTGAACCATGGTCAGAAGAAGCTACAAGACAGGAGCTTTCTGCCAAATCTTAAGAGGTGTAGTTAAAGACAAGAGAGTCCATCATTCATTGGATGTAGGGCCCCTAAAGTCCTTTGAAACACTATGAGAGACACTATAGTTGCAGCAGGGCAGATCCACGTACGTATAGAAGCCGAGCAGCTGTTTTATTCTCCGCTGCACAGCACAAGCCATCTGCATTCAAGTAGATTAAAACCATCACTCAAACGCTTCCGTCCCGATCATCATCTTCACCTTGAAACTGTCATTCTCGGCTTATTTACGTCCACGCCGGCTTGTTTACCAGCCTCGGCCCTGCCTGAGCCCTGCTCCAGATTTATTGAGCCACTAACTCAGAGGTCACGATTGAGACAAGCAATTAGCTGGGCGCCGCTACTTCTGTGACCTTTCATGTCAAGTCGCTACAGCGGTGGAATACTGATAACGGCCCCCCCTGCTCACAGGCGGCGCAGAAAGAAAAAAATCAATACTTTATCTTCAGGCTGCACCTCAGAGCTCGTACATGCAGAGGAGGATGAGATTCAGGAGACAGATGACACCGGGACTCAGACTCAAGTGATGTATTGGCTGCGGCTACAAAACAAACAGTGCACACATGTAGCATTTGTATATCATCAATGAACCATCTGCCTCCTCAAACGATATCTTGAACTAGACGGTCACTCAGCGGAGCCCATTTCTCCATTCCCCTTAAATCAAATCAACCAAAATATCTGAGGCCACATTACATTTCTCAGCTTCATATTGGTAATAGCTACAGTTTCGAGCCTGCACAACCGATGAAACTCAAGAAATCAAGGAAAACGTTGAAAAACACCACAGCTCACAATGTTGAAGATGAAATTAAGATTCCTGGATCCACCCCAAATACTTTATGGGTTTCTCCCAGACCTAGAAGGACATCAGGAGAGCTCATACATCCACCAAGGCCAAACAGTCTTCAATAATATATTCAGAATTACATTTAAATTCTCTCAATCTCACAATGTTAATGACAGTGAAGCAAAATATCCAAGATCAGCCCCCTGAGGGTTCTCCCCAAAATGTCATTGATATCCCACATGTAGCTCTTTTATCATATTATATTGTTGTAATCATTGAGTGAACACATCACATAAATATTAAAGATCAAAACAATCCGTGCAGAATGAGATATTTGATTAGAGCTCCTGCTGAGCTGTATGTGAAATCCCTCATTTACATTCTGTGACTGATTCTACATGAAATGTTAATGACTTCCGTGAAAACCACAGGTAACAAAAGTGTTGCAGGCAAAAAGCTTTGAAGGTTCTCAACCGCGGCTGCTTTCATACAAACCTCGACATGAACATGAAAGAATCATGTGAAAACCACGAATAACCTGATGAAACGAAACGAAAGATGCACATGGTAAAGGATTTAATATGATGGCAAACATGTCAACACTGTCTGATGGAGACAAAACACATCAACATTAGTCAGCAGAAAACCGATGAATCATATCATTCACTAATTCCATCTTTTTTCTTATGTTCTGATATTTGACAGTTAGGGGAATATTTATTTAGTTTTGGACCGCTGACCTACAAAAAAGACAGTTTGACGATAATCCATCTGGGCTCTGGGATTTTATTTTGAGCAGTTATTTCATTATTTTCGGATCATTTAAAAAAAAAACAAGTCATGAATCAATCCAGAAAATTATCATTAACTGCAGCAGTAATAAAGAAGATATCTCTACAAGAACATTAAGTCGATGAAAAGAAAACAAAATCCTATATTTCCGACACAGTATCACTAATGATGAGGCTCAGACTCGTTAAGTGATTTCTTTGCACAGAAAGCACAGGATGATTAAATTAAAGACACGTTTTAAACAAACTACACCTCCTCTCTTTTCAGACTCATCTGCAGAGTCTGTGTCTTGGCCTGAAAAGTCCAATTTCACTGGAAGTAAACCAGCGGCTCCTCTGAGACCGGACTTCAAAAACTGATAAAATGAGCAAAGAGAAGCGGTTCAACTCTTTCATGAATGTAATTCATCACAGTTCTTTTCACTCCGGGTGCGTTACAGCTGAGAGAAAAGCTGAGCAGCATTGTCCACATTCACAGATTCCTTGGGCGGTTCCCTGACGACCTGAAGAGACAAAGAGAAGAACGAAGGATACGTGACGTCGGTTGCTAAGGGTCTCAAAGCCTAGTTTGATGATGTTGTGAAGCAGCGTGGGATGATGGGAGTTGTTGTGTTCACCACCAAGATGAGGTCCTGGTTAAAGTTTTATTTACGTTACAGAGCAAACAGCAATAAATCATGAACCAATACAAACAGTGGGATTTGGGGATTTCTCTGGGTTTGCACACTTGCCCTCAGTAAACAAAATATAAGACAGGTTCAGTCGTTTTAACAGAAGAGAAGTCGTTTTATATATAACATCTTTGATTATAACAAGAGAGTAAAATTTCCAATGTCCAGTCTCCTCCTCCTACCTGTGTTTGTTTCTTCGGTTTGGGAGCGACAGACTTGGAAACACTCTGAACGTCCCCCTGGACTTCTGTGAACATCTGATCGAGAGTCTCCACCTTCTTGTTTTTCACCGCATTGATCTGTGAAGTCACCAAAGAAGCTGGAGCAGGTGCAACAAACACAACAGAGCACAAACTGTTCATGAGGAACATGAGAGCAGAGGAGAGATCTTACGTGTTTGAGTGTCGTGGTGACGGGTTTGGTTTTGTTCTTGTTCTTCGGCTGTTTCTTCACCACTCGAAACACGTTCTTCTGTTTCGACCCTTTTAATTTATTCTTCCCCATGTTTCCTGGAGAGAGAATTGACGTCAAAACACACGTATTCATGACATTTAATGTACGTAAGTTTGCATCTTTTATTTGTTTATTTAGAAAAAGAAAGACCAACCAACACAGATTCTGATGTCAGTGAACGGCTCATATCAGCCACTACTCTTCATGCTAGAGCCTCTTTGAAACTGAACATGGCAAAAAGCCTCAGATGTTGAATGAATTTGCACAATTGAAGTCAAAACTTGAGGACAAACAGTTTTGGCCTCTTTTCGTGTTTTCTTGCACAACGACGTCTAGACTGTTACCAGGAGTTTGCAACACAAACAAAAACAAACGGCCTTGAGGGCAAAGAAAATGAATCTTTAGCTCAACCAAAGGGCAGAGGAGAAACACGAGTTTCTGGAGCAAAGACGAGGAATCACACATCCTGATTCACGCTTGGAGAAGCTGGTGGGAGAGTTTGGTTTGTGCACAACTTCAACCCAACATCTGTTCTTTGTCTATTTCATTTTCTCTTTAAAAAGTAAGTAGTTGTACTTGTAGTCGTAGATAATAACTGGAGAATCATTTAAAAGGGTTGGTGGCAGTTTTTTTTAAAAACACAAAACTGCACTACTGGTAATAGTTGCATCAACGATTTACTTATATAGATCACTTTATACATGCAAATGGAAAAGTAATTAAATTGAAGGAAATTGTCTTTATATTTGAGGAAAGAAGCATTTTCTATATCTTTTTAACAAAAAGAAGTTATATTATTATTGGATCATTCTGTGTCAAATCATCAGATCTCAATTCATTGAAACCCACAACATATATGTATATCTGAATATAAATAGTTGTTCTCCTCCTTCCTTCTTTATTTATCTCTCCTTCCAGAAGTTAATTATCAGTCTGTTTATTCTGTCCCACTGTAGTTAACTGTAAGTTAGTGTCTTTTTGTCGTTTGCCTGTAAAACCTGTATGTTTCACCAGACATTGAAATAAAGAAGAAACGTGTTAGGTTTCAGAATAAATAAACAAAAAACATGTCAGGACTGTGTTGGTAAAAAGTGCATTAAAAACAATTAATAGAACATCATCCATTTGCCTATAGTTAAATATGAATATGACCAAAACAGCCCAGATGTAGACACGTTTGTATAGTTTGTATTTTTATAGTTTGTATCCAGTTTTCCAATGAAGTTAGTGAAACGTGTTGTTAACGTGACGAGACAAATCTGATTAATTTTGAACAAAAGATGTAAAAGAAACGTAGAAACTAACCTGCTCGTGAACAGTTTGTGTTTTTATCCTCATGTGCAACACGCGTTTCCGCAATGTGACGTCACTACCGCGCGACAATCGACCAACATTGATTGCGTCACATTTCTTACTATACATTTTATTATAATCCGGCTGAAATGTTTATATAACACACGTATGGTTAATTTTAATTTATGAAGGAATATGTGGAAAAAAACACAAAATAACATTCAGTATTTTGAAAGGAGTGATTTGTAGCGGAAGTGTCTTTTAAAACTGATTACAATTTTACAGTATGTGATCAATATTTTTTGTATCTATTTATCAGACACTATGTTCAATGAAACTAAACATAAAACAATATATTACCAGATTATTTATTATTAAAACGAACAAATAAAACTAGTTTTATATGCGTAACCTTCACAATAAAAGCACAACGGTTTAGATCCATTTTATATTTTACTTAACAGATTCAACAATGATGCAGAATGTTACACACAAATTTGGGGTCATATTTTGTGCAAATTATCATGTAGATCGTCTATTGAATTTATTGCAGTCTTTGTATGTTTCAACATTTTAATGATGAAGATCTTTGTGCAGATTCTCTTTATTGGATTAAGATGTGATTCATGTTTATTTTATTGTGTTTGATTTCACATCAAAACCAACAAAAAACGAACAAAGAAGTCAAATCTCTGCAAAAGCACTTTTATGATTGTAATTAACCACAATCCGTGTAGTCCCATTAACCAACAGCAGGTGACATCGTAGCCCCACTGGTTCCTTTCAGCCTGTGTCTGTGTTTGCAATGGGGATAAGTTATTGTGTCATTTTCGTCTGAGCACTGAGATCTAATCATACTGTTCAGGAGCCCTAGAGACTTTTATGAGTCTCATCCCTCAATAAGATGATCAGTTGTTTCTGTCTGATATTTGTTTTTCTATGTTACAGCATCAGCTGCAGTTTCCTGACAACAGGCGTCCATTTATACCTGCTTTTAAAAATAGGCTCCCTTTAAAATACTTTTAAAAAATGAGTACGATGACTGTGATGATTGGAACTCTCCTGAACTTCAACAGACTATTTTTATAATGCATGTTGATGAATGTGCATGTGTCCCAGTTCCTTTGTCACTGCACATACATTTGAAAATGATGCACTTTGCACCTGCTGCAGACAAATCATGGTCCTTGTGGTTCATGTTCTCAGGGTTTCTTTACCTTGTTTTTGCGGAATGAAAACTGCTCTGAGATCTTTATTTAAAGCCATGTAAATATAACTTCACTCGACCTCTGCTGATTTGTGCAGGAACCAAATATCTTTCAGACTTTCTTTAAACAATATGTTTTCTCACTGCAGGTTTTTCATCAATAAAGTTCAGAAAGGTTCTTACACGAACACACTTCCGATTTGTGGCATCATCAGACGATAGTTTAATATTGTTTATATATGTGCTTTTGTGGTGAACCCTGAAAAAATAATTGAGCAAGGCACACAGTGACTTTTAATTTATATAAAGTTGTTTGAGTCGTATGATATGATGACATAACAAAGTGTAATATTCACTCTGTGCAACAACAAATTGTTTTCTGTTTCAAAGTATAAGTCTTATATTTATTGATTGTGTTGTATTTTAAACCTGTTTTTATAAATTTACATCGTTTTAGAACAAACGACAAGATGGTGACTCTCCCTTGTGTATGTTGCCAAGCAGCAGTAGATGTTTTGCCTCTGAGGGCAGAACCACCCGAGGTTGTTCAGACCCGAGTGTGTGTCCCCCAACATCTTAAGTCCCAGTTGGGATCTGGAAGGATGTCAACGGTTGCTCTTAGCAGGAGGCTGATGTTTGCTTCCATTCCCCACAGGTCCTTCCAGCTGATCTCCCTTTTACTCTATGCGCTCCCATTTTATCCACTTCCCCTGACTTGCTTGAGTGACAGCCTTCACCCATCCTGCTGCCTCCTCCTGACCCAGGACTTCTAGGACTACAAACTCCCTCCGCTCTGGAGGAGTTGTCCATCTGTGCATACAGGTCGAGGTTGCTCAGATATCTTAGGACTCCTAACCACTTTGTCAAGTTGATCATGTTCTCATCTCTTGTGAGGGGAACGCCGATCACTAACAGGCTAACAGAGCTTTAGCTTGCTCTGGTATTGACGGGTGGCACTGGCACCAATGTCAAGGCTGTCATCTACAGTGTTGGTGGAGCTACTCTATACCAGCTTGATGCGTGGACTGGACGGAGAAATTCAAAAAATGTATTTAAATGCAAAGTCGGGTTTGAATCATCATCTTCTTTGCTCAGTTAATTGGCGATAGGCAACCAATATCAAGGGGCATTACCACCATCAACCGGTGCACCGCCCCTGCAGGTACCCCTATACCAGGTTGATACACATCTTCTTCCCACTCCTATTCCCAAAACACCTTTGGGCCTCTTTCAGATTGGGATAAGGGGGTTTGACGCCTTTGGTTCTTGGGAATAGGGGCTCGGGAATAGCTTTTAACGCTTTTAAATAAGAAGACTCTGTAGGTTCTCCTTTGATGTTGAACTTATGAGTCATAACGTCAGATCTTAGACTTCTATAGCCTATGATCTGACCTTTTACATTTGATGGCTAATAATTAAAGGTACCACCTTTGTACTGCTGTATCTTGTACAAAGGGAATAAAGGCATTCTGTTCTTTTAAAAATGTAACTTCACCATCATCACAGATCAAACAGATACATTCAGCTCCTACACGGTCACAGCTTCAGCCTTCTTGCTGCATAATACCGTTATTTCCTATTTCCCATAGGCGAGTTTAACCCGTTATCCGAGAAGTGCAGAGAAGCTCAGCGTGTCGACGGACTGAATAGGCAGCTCGTCAATTGAGAGAGAGAGAGAAAGAGAGAGAGAGAGAGAGAGACTCATTGATCCACTGCTGCTGCGCATCGAAACTCCTCCCGACCCGCACCAGCCTCTCACAGGGGACCGTATAAAAGCTGTCCCTCTGTCAGGTGGAGGACACTGACTGCTCCAAGGGGAAACTCGCATCACTCACGGATTACAGCTCCTCATTCACTCTCACATTCAAAGTCTCACCATGTCTTGGGGATACGCAGCAGACAACGGTGAGGCACGACTCCTATACACGCTGTATTCACTGTGGAAATGACTGTCTGGTAACCAGTCACACCAGCAAGGCAATGCGCAGAATGAATGGAAGGAGGACGGTGCATTCACGGGTCACTGCAGAGATTTGCCATTGTGCGCGTTTTGGGGGGGGATTTTTACGCACATCCCCAGATGCGCAATTTAAGCCCACATTTCAACAATAATATTCCAATAATAATAACATCATTATCTCATTCTAGGACCCGACAAATGGGCTGATAACTTCCCAGTGGCCAATGGCCAACGCCAGTCTCCCATTGACATCCTACCTGGGGAAGCGACCTTCGACGGAGAGCTGAAGCCGCTCAGCCTGAAGTACGACCCCTCCAACTGCCAGGAGATCCTCAACAACGGACATTCCTTCCAAGTGACCTTCGTCGATGACACCGACAGCTCAAGTGAGTGTGGCGTATTAATATTGAATGAATGCAGCTTCATATCACCTTTTCATTAATAAGAAATGTTCATAATTCGACCTGATCCTGGAGAAAAAACACATTTCTCCACATTTATATTTGTAATATTTTAAGTTGTGTGATTATTGGACTCGAACCAGTGCAGCCAGTCTGTGGTGATGATTTACAAGATGCAGTTAAATGCAGCATTCGGCTTCAGTGCATGGCTGCTGAAGCATGGAGAATCAAACATGTTAATAGCATGAGTCACGCCTCCAAGGCTTTGGTTCCACTGAAACTGCTTTTTATTACATATTTAGTTTGGTTTTAGAAATTTTGAATTAAAATGCATGGAAAGGCTGCAGGAGCTTCATTCCTATTCCAGCCATTATGCACCGTGCATGCAGCTACTAATTGAATTGGTAATGTAACCCCTGGTAAACCTTTCCCACGCCAGCTCCTTTCTGCTGGCAGGGAGGTCAAAAAGCGAGAAAAACGAAGGTTACGCTGCAAATAAAGCAACACTGGGTTAACTATTAATGTGCCGAGTGTACATGGAATGTGTTGAGCTGCCAGAATAAGTCTCTTTGTTCTCCCCCCCCCCCCCCCCCATCCTTTTAAGTACAAATAGCAGATTGTCCTTTTGGGATTAAAGTCAATGCAACCGAAAGAGAAAAAGGGGGGAGGGAGAGAATTCAACATTTGTTTGAGATTATTTTTCATGTTTAGGATTTTGTATTAGTTCTAAGCTGCTCAGATTTAGGACAAAGAAGAATATGGTTACACAATCAACAAA
Source organism: Limanda limanda (assembly GCF_963576545.1). Lineage (NCBI taxonomy): Eukaryota > Metazoa > Chordata > Actinopteri > Pleuronectiformes > Pleuronectidae > Limanda > Limanda limanda. Next base: position 9,297,426 of record NC_083655.1, read on the forward strand.
AGCACGCAGCCGCACAACGAGCTGAGAAAACTAAAGCAAAAAACACGCTCCTGCAAATTTAAGCTTAATGAATCTCTGAAGCCTTCTCGTGCTCTTATTTTCCACCCTGCCCTTCTAAATAAAGGGTGAGCAAAGTGTGTGTGTCATCATCACACATCCAGTCATGCATCATGTGTGCACCGTGGAAAATATTGTGTGCATCTATTGTCCAGTCATGTAAAATACTCCCTAGCATTAATATGCCTCGAGATCCATTCTGCGCCTCCTTAGCGTTACAGAGGACAAAGAAGCAAAAACAAATCCTGCTCAGGGCCGTGTGTTTGTGCGTGTTACCATCGCACCAGAAATAGAATACACAGGATTATCTGCTACTGTGTCCAGCGCTGTGTAATCTGTAAATAGATAGATTGTGTAACACTGGCATCCACAATACCTGGACATCATTTCAGACTCTGTGCCTACACAAAAGGAACTGAGTCGGCTTGTTTCATGGTGGCCGACTCAGTTCCTTTTGACACACACACGTTGCCATGGTTAACGTGTGTGTGTTCTCACTTCATCTTTTTTATTCTTTGTATTCTCGTATTTTCTGGTCAGGAAGATATTTCTTTCAAAGGAGGAGGTATCACTGAGTAGCAGTGTTGCCCACGCTCGGCTGATGGAAAGCTTTATCCTTTTTCTCTCTTTCTCTCTCCGTCTGCAGCTCTGAAAGATGGGCCGATCTCAGGCGTCTACAGGCTCAAGCAGTTTCATTTCCACTGGGGAGCTTCTGATGAGAGGGGCTCTGAGCACACAGTGGCCGGGACCATGTATCCTGCCGAGGTGAGGAGGACGCTAATGTCTCGAGAACAAAGGAGATCAAGGCTTGAATCCTACTGGCTGGAGAAAAGGCCTCAAATGGGTCTCCAGTTACAGTAGAGAGGATGATATTTCTTGTCTTTCAAGATATAATTTAACATTTATTTTGCTTATGTGTATTTTTTTTACACTAATTATATCTCAATATTTGCAAAAATGTAATCCCAAATTCATTTTTAAACAAATATTTCGCAAACAGAAATCTATGAAATTTGTCAAACCAATCAAGTTTTTTTTAGCTTAATATTTCAATATGATATTTTTGTTTTATCCATGTATTTATATATCGTCTTCTTCATTCCTTTCTCCCCAGCTGCATCTCGTGCACTGGAACACCAAATACCCGAGCTTCGGTGATGCCGCTAGCAAACCTGATGGCCTCGCTGTCGTCGGAGTTTTCCTGAAAGTACGACAAAAAATTCACACATTTATTGAATTAGATGTCCTGCCTTTCATCCCAGTGTAGATCATTTAATTACCACAATATAATACTGTTTTCTGATGATTGTTGCTCTTTCCAGATTGGGTCTGATAACGCCAAACTCCAGAAGGTTCTTGATGCCTTCAGTTCCATCCAGGCCAAAGTATGTGTCTATGAAAAATAACATTCTCATCCATGTTATTTACAAGACATGTGACTGACCTCTTCTTCTTCACCTTCTGTTTCATCCTCAGGGCAAGCAGACCACCTTCGCTGACTTCGACCCCACCGGCCTGCTCCCCGGCAGCCTGGACTACTGGACGTACCTCGGCTCTCTGACCACTCCCCCTCTGCTGGAGAGCGTCACCTGGATTGTCTGCAAGGAGCCAATCAGCATCAGCGTCGAGCAGGTAGGCCCATCTCACGGTGCAGCGAAGGGATTGGCTGCGTGCCCACGGTCTAGAATAGCTCCGTCTGCAAATCCTCCGCCATCTGAATCAAGGGTTTAATTGTTCAGCTGAAACGTCTGTGATGGTGGGAAAGGAAATACAGGGGATTTTATTTCACTTTCAGAATGACCACCATAGAAACTAAAGTAACCACAGGCTGGTGATGGTGTCTCACTGCTGTATGAACAGGAAATGGCATGCATCACATTCTGTCTGTGAAAAGATGTACCCACAGATAAATACACTCAGTACACTGGTACATTAAACCTGTATTTGCATAAGTATTTCCTCCTTAAGAGTAGACCTACTCATGTTTGTGACTTGAAACCACTCGGTTATTTAAAGTAACAACCTCTCTAGTCAGGTTAGTCCTTGTGGCCGGAAAGTTTCCGCCCCTGCCTCGGTCAAATGTTTGTTTCATGGCAGCGAGTGGGCGTCTCGGGGGTAAACACGAGGAACACACACATCTCTCAGACCTGCTGCCATATGAAGCCGGTCGAGCGAGAGGTCACACATTAACGGCAGAACACATAATGTCAGTGATTGTGAGAGGAAATACTGAGCAGCTTTTAGTGTGTTTAAGTGTCTTAAAACCAAACTTACCAAAATAAATTGCTTTAGAAAAAGCATCAGTGAATAGATTATATGAATCTTGTAAAATGACAGAAACTATCTTTAAGAAAAGAAATGTATTCAACGTATACTGACTTCTTAGTTGGGTCCATGTCCCATCAATTAACACGGAGGAGGCAGGAATTTTAAACCTATGCAAACGTGCTTTCCAATTTTCAAATTGCTACGTATAAATTTGACTACAATTATTTGGCGAAATGTTTTTTTGTGTTCGTACTATTTTATCTTTTATCTGATAATATAAACCTTGAAGTTAGTATACAGACCGGAAGATAATAACCATAATTTTACATTTTTACAGATTTTACAAGATATAATGTGTTTAAATTAGTTTAAATGTTCGACAGCTGTATTATTGATACTTAAAGAGATAGGGGAACGTTGGCTGTGGATTTGTTCTGATGACTCAGCGCTGTGTGAGTGACGGTCACAGGAGGTCCCGTGGAATGACTAAAGCCAGATCTGTCTTCTCCTGTCCACAGATGGCCAAATTCCGCAGCCTGCTCTTCTCCGCTGAGGGTGAGACCGAGTGCTGCATGGTGGACAACTACCGTCCTCCCCAGCCGCTCAAGGACCGCAAAGTCCGTGCTTCCTTCCAGTAAAGCCCCCTCCCCCCCCAGTTGCCCTTTGGTGCCCCCTCTCCCTCCCCTCCCCCCTCCCTTTAGTCAGAGTTACCTCTGGATGCAGTGAGCCACAAAGCACACATATCTCTCTCCGTCCCTTTTTTTTGCAAAGTGAATTTCCTGTGGCCCAGCTGCTTTCCGTGCTGGGGCCGGTCTAGCCGTGAGTTCGAGCCCCTGGAGGATTTGCGTCTCTGTTTGTGTGATAAGCCAGTGAAGACACCCTGTCGTAATTTAAGAAGACAAGCACCTCATGGTGGAGGCCTCGCGTTTACCAGATTTTGCATCTGGTGCCAACGTTTTTTGTGTATGAGGTTTATTTGTGTCACGCAAAACAAAGATGTAATGTGAAGTCTGAATTGTGCTCTGGAGCCACTTGGAAGCAGGAAGCAGGAGCTCGCTGCAGTGGCCAGAGAGGATTAAAGTATATCACCATCTGTGAGGAGGAGGGTGAGGTGCAGACAACCACACACACTCCCGCTGGCAGTCCGTCTGTAATCTGACTGACTGCCAGCTTCTGCATCACAGCAGCTAAATAAAACGTTGCTCCCGCCTCCATCATGGCCGATTGATGCAGAAAATCCCCTCTGGCCCACTGCACGTGCAGTCTCATGCAGACACGCTGCCTATAGGCACTGACCTGCTTATTGATTCCAATCCCGGCTCCAGAGGACACAAGGACAGGCCAGTTCGAGCTACTGACAACGGCGTATTTCTTTTATTGCTCTAATCTCTAAATCTATCATGTGTTGGTCAACCCATGTCGTGTTTTTAATATGATGTTGTTTTAGCCTGAAAGGTCTTTCAAAATAAGTCTTAAAGTATTTTTACTAAATTATGTTCTCTGCAACCAAAAGCTCTTAGCTATTTTGATGCTCTATAATATAACAATATAGAGGATCAACCCTCCCTTTTTCAAAATGTAACGTGCAAAACGAAATTCCCTTTTTTATGTTGTTTTCAAACCTCAGTGGGTTGCGTGCTTATGCTCAGAACGCACAGTCGCCATGTGGGCAGCGCCATACAGGCTAACGCACAAAGCCAAGGAAGGAATCGCCCCCCCCGAGGCAGCCAAGGAAGAAAGGAACCTGCCAACAGATTAAAGTGTCAGCCTGGTGTCAGGCCTTGTTTGTAGGGGAATCATTAACGATAGCCTCCCTTCCACATCGGGACCTCGAGGTTTCCGAAACATTGAAGACAAAGATGCCGATTTCGAGAAAGATTGTAATTTGTGTTTAACAAGGAAAAAGCCTTATGCCAATCTGTGTTCGGGCCATCCCAGGAGTATGTGTTGTCTGTTTTTGGAAGTGGACGTTTTACTAGTTGAATAAATATATTTTATGACTAACTTGTGTTTTCTGTGTTCATTCATGTTTTGCATCTTTATCAAAACTATACAAAATTCTCATGATGACTGAATGTATAGTGACGCTGTTATTTCCATCATTATTATTATGAGTATTTCTCTTTTGTCATCAGACTGGAACCAGTGAAATCAACATAATACACAATCACATGTTAAATATTGGTGAAAAAATTATTGACTGCTACTTTTACATTAAGGAATTTTACACCAGCATTAGTACGTAGCATACATGTTTTTAAATGTGTGTGTACTCGCAGGATTGTAAACTTTCACATGTTAGTGGATGTTAGAACAAAAAAAATTCTCTGACATTATGTGAAGTTATGTAGAGACAGTAACTCCACTTGGGATTTTGTAATAACATGAAAATATTTGACAGTTGTACTAAAACTTCTAGTGAAGGTCTATTTTCTGCACGTGAGTGACCCTGACTTAATTGTTCCTTTTGTAAAACAAAATCTATGAGTAAAAGAATCAAACATTTAAAAAACTACCCTTAAAACTTTATAATTTACTTCTGTATTAGAGCTTTAGAATCGTCATTACAAAAACGGATCAGATGTTGAAAGATAATCTCCTCAACATGTGATGAGCTAGAAAATACCACCAAAGGCCAGCGAGCTCACTAACACCTAAGTGTACTGACGCTTTTTAATCAGCAGTGACATGTCACCTTCTGGACTTCTCACCTCGCCCATAAACCCTCAACAGGAAGACAAGACAAATTCTAATCATCACGACCTTCCTCTGCTGCAGGGTGGCTGCTGTTCAGCTGCTTCGGGTTTGAGTGTGTGTTTTATAAACAGGAAACACACTGGACTTGTCCCCAGAACATCCTCAGTCCCTGTTCGCCCTCATTCCCCCGAATGTTGCTCTTGTGCTGGAACATATCAATAGAAATAAGAGCTATCGACTGTTGCTCTGTCTGTCTGACCAACCCAGTCTGAATCAATAACAAATCGAATAACGAAACTCTGATGTGATCACTCCTATCTGCTTGTGGAAAGACCTTTACAACCAGTCGATCCACAAGGTCAATTAATAGTAAGCAACGGAACACAACAGGAGACTAATGGTCAGAACTGCCTGGATTCCCTCGTTCTCTGTTCCCTGATGGTTGCAAACCAGTGAAGAAAGAATCACCATCAATGCCTTTACTCGTCTTTTTTGTCACATTACTTTCACCTCCGATCGGCTGCGATGGAAACGTGACACTGAAGCAAACTGTTAATTTGACCAGACGGGAGGTGAGACAGCGTGAAGTTGTCGGTGTGTTTGGGATGTGGAACATGATGCACTGGAGAAGAAGAACCGAGAAGCTCCTCTCGAGGGAATGGGAAAGGAGTCAATCACCATTCTTTCACAGGTTTACCCGCGTTTAAAGGTCACGAGTACACCTGCTAGATCTATTCCCAGTCTGACTCGGGGTGTCTCAGCTAAAGTCTCTCTTCCGGAGTCATTCTCTGCACAAACCATCCACGCTGCTGAATTATTCAGCCGACTCCCATTGATCACCTTCATCCCCTGTTGCCATTTCCGTGCAGCTTCCCACCTCCACAATCCACTGTTCTTTCCCCGGCGCTGCCCTTTGTGTTGCATCGGCTCGTCTCATTGGATGTTGTGACAGCTGGGTGAGAGGGAAACCCCTGCTGGCTGCCGTCATGTAACACAGATGTGGACACGCTTATTTAGCATGTTCTACTCCTGCAGCACATGCTTGTTTTGAAGGTCAGGAAGTCTAAAACACATTTAGATCAGCGAGCGCCACGTTAAATACACGATGGTGCGTTGTTGTTCAAATGGATTTTATTGAACGTATGTAAAGTGAAGGCAAACACATGAAGGCTAAATCTTTGGGGTCAGCGCACATGACACAGATTTGACACACAACACGGTCACACACAGCTCTCCCCCCCAGGCTCCTGACCAGCACTGCAGCTTGTTGCATAATCCAGCATGTCGGGCGGGTGACATATATTAAGGAGACAGGAACCACGCACTGAGGGAGAGTGAGGACAAGGCCGAGGTAATGGACACCGCTGCAGCGTTGGGATGTGACCCAACACTTCTGTGTGATAAACCACGAAAAGCTAACCTCGGGGAAATCAATCAATCTACGACAGAAATGCTGAGGTGTAAATTTACAAGTCTGCATTTGCACATTTTGTAGGTTCAAACCTTTTAATTATTCAGATGTGTAGGATGTCTATGCTCCCTATATGTAAATTCATTAAAAGGTCCATCTTGCCATCAATCATCTATATCGCCTGTTCTTTGGGGTCTTGCAGGGAGTTAGCTGGAGCCAATCACATTCACCCTCAGGGATCATTAGGAGTCTTCAATCAACCAGCATGTCTGTGGACTGAGGGAGGAAGCTGGAGCAAAGCCACAGACACGGAGGGAACCTGCTCCACACAGAGAGAACCAGGCCGAACCGGGATTCAAACCAAGACAACATGTAAGATTTGTTTTTGTATGTAAATGGTAAATCGTCTGTATTTATAGTTTTGATTCACACTCATTTATACAGTGATCTATCCTGTATCACTCATACAGTGCACTCACAGCCGTCAGGGGCAATCTGGGCTTCAGTGTCTTGCCCGAGGGCACTTGGGCACACAGACTGGGATCAAACCACTGACTCTCTGGTCTCTGCTCTGCCTCGTGAGCCACAGTATGTGTCCAGCTGCTGGGAATGAAGTCAGGATGTAACCGACCCTTGGTTGTTTTAGTGAGGTTGCCTGATGTTGAAAGACTCACAATATTGTATATTGTTTATTTGATTAGATTCAGAAAGAAAAATTCCAGAAAAAATAGACCTAATCACCTTGTTTTCCAATTTTTGGTCCAACAACTGATTAACTTTTTGTAAGATATATGTTTCCAATCCAAGAGTCCTTGGATCAGACTGTGAAGAGATGCCCACTCAGTGTAGGTGCTGTGCTACTTTCTAGGTAAGTGTCCTTTGATCATTGATCTGTGTTGTTTCCTGTTTTCACTGCTGTTCCCTTTAAAAACACTGATGTACAGATAAACCACAAAAGGAAACTGAATGACACATTCATGTAATTTCTGCCTCTGGTGCTAAACTCGTTCAGAATCAGGTCGTCGGTTCAAAGATCGTATTCAGGAAACCGTCCACTTAGCGCCCGGTCGTTTTCAACCTGTGAGTAAGAATGGCTTCATGTAAACATTTCAACAGCAAATTTCCTCTGTAGTTTCCTCCCGTCTGTCTTCATAGGAATTTCTTATAAACATCCATTTGTCAGCTGTGACAAAAGTGTGATTCAGTTCATTCTTGCGCATTGTTTGATGGGAAATAAAAGTTTCAACACACATGAGCTCGGACCTGAAGTCAGGGTCGATTCCTTAGTACGGAGCACATGCGGGTTTGACTCTGTCCTCAAGACATATTGGCATCACTCACCCTGTGTATGACTCTGAAGTATACACTGGCTTTCCCTGCAGATGTTTCAGTAAATAATCTAAAGCACAAAACTCATCTGGGAATAACAAACGTTTATAGGACTTTGATTATCTCAAAATCTAAAATGCAAAGTATAAACAGTTTTATGGCGGCGGCGATGGACGAGACTTTGGAACAACAGGATATATGCCTCAAACATCAGCAGCAGTGTTTTCACATGTTAATCCATGAAAACACTCATTCTGATGATAAACGATGCAAAAAAATTCAAATATTTGTGAAGTGGAGCCACTTTATTTAGTTTCTCACGAGGCCGAGTAAATAAACACGTTTATTTAAATCTCAAATCCAGAGTTAGCCTAAAAATGAGTCGTCTCCCACAGTGGCCTCTATTTTCATTCTGTGTTAAATGTGGAGAGATAAAAAAAATCTTCATACATCTGCAGCTTTCTCTCGAATTGTCAATAATATGAACATCCACCACAGTCACAAGACCTCGTTTTACAAACAGGAATGTATTAAACTTTATAGATAATATAATAATATAGTAACTACTACATCACTGGAGCTTCTCCTGCCTCAGTGTGACGCCGGTTTCGTGCAACCAGTCGCCGTCGTGCAGTTCTAACTTTAATGAGCTCAGTGGATAATCCCTGTTAACTGCAGGGTCAATCTTCTGCTGCACCAATGTTTACAACGATTACCCCGTGGGTCATTACAAACCGTCACACACGTATGTTTATCACCCGCTCATTTGTTATCGATTAATTACTCTTGATGTGGTCAATGGTGACTCTGCATTTTATGTGTCTGCAGCAGTCTGCGTGATATAAAAACCATAATCCTCCAGATGCTTATTCATTTTGAACACATCATCAGGGGATGTTGTTTTGTGTATTTTATAAGGACAGCAGCTTTTTTTATTTGGAGCAACTAAACAAAATCAAGCGAATGAGTTTAAAGTGAAATTCACACGTAGATGTAAAGTAAAAGTACCTGAAGACTAACAGTCATATCTTCAGTTTCCCGGATTTTTTACAGCCAAAGCAGCTTATTCAAATTTACAGTTTTATTTTTCTAAAAAATAAAAATTTAACAGTTTTTTTAAGTTTCTGATAATACACCATCTCCTGCGTTCTGGTGTTGAATAATGACCAGGACAGTACAGTACAGAACTTAACCACCTCTCAGTGTTGAATCTAATCATAATTAGTGTTTTAACTCTTCAGTATGTTTTTGACGTCACGTTGACCTTTGACCATTAAAATAGAATCAGTTCATCTATTACATGTCCAGCTGTAATGAGATTCCCCCTTAAGCGTCCGATATTGCATTAGGATGAAAGTGAGGACCTTGGACCTCTGACCTTTAAAAATCGAATCAGTTCATCCTCGAGTTCAAGTAAATGGTTGAAAAATTCCCTCCAGACATTCCTGAGAAATCAAGTTCACGGGAGTGGAAAGGATGGACAGATGGACGGGGACATATGGACAGTAGAGCCCTCATAACCATGACTCGGCTACAGAGACATCAAACCACGCTGTCAAGCCGTACCTCTGGGTCCGTTATGCATTATTCTGAACTGTGGGGAGATCATCTTCCTGACTTCCATGAACTTTACCCTCTCGATGGATCTTCTCTTTGGTGAAAGGAAACATTTACTCATTTGAAACTGAGACGATCTGCCTGATTAAGAGCAACAGGACTTTCCAGTTTGGTTTGGAGGTCAGATGGTATCTTGGTTCCTTGAGATGCTGACTCATATGATGTCAGATAGTGGGGTGGCAGAGGAGGTAGAGCGAGTTCTCCACTAACCAGAGGGTTAGTGGTTTGAATCAGTACAAATGTAGAAAATGAAACAAATAAAAACTGTTAAATTAATGCAAATTTCACATTTGGGAAGAAAAATTACTTTGTGGGTCATTTTCATATTTCTCCCTCCTGGATTTACCAAAGATGAATTGTGTGAATATAAATCTCAGCTACAGTTGAACTCATTAATCAGACAGTTGGTAGCTGAGTGTGACGAGTGAGATCTCTCAGACGGAATCCTTCTCGTCGTGTTTGAAGCGTCTGAGCTGTTTCTTGCGTGAGCTCTCTCACACGATATCTCCTGAGCAACACGTCTGCATGTTGGGCTGATAACACGGAATGGGGGGGCTGATAGACCAGGGGCGTGTGCCACCTCGGGGTTCTGCCCCACGTATCTAGGTCACCTACGCCGAACCTCACCACCTCCTGCTCCACCTCCGGCTGCTGCGCACACCGATAAGAGTGAGTTTGAGTATCAGCCTCTTTGTGACTGCACCAATGTACCTTCAGGTTTTTCTTTGTCCCTGACTTTTTCTCACACACACACACACACACACACACACACACACACACACACACACACACACACACACACAGAGACACAAAGTTCTCGAGGTGGAGAGAAGTTTCGCCTGAATAGCCAACAACAGCCACTTTCTCATTCCCTCCTTCCTTTGTTTGCTTCTTGTTCGCACTCACTCGACCTGATGAAATTCTTGTCTCCTTCTCCTTCCTCCTCTTAAACTCCCTATGCTGCTCTTTCTCCTTTTTTTTTCATTTTGCTCCTGAACCACAGTCCAATGAAAGCAGCCGTGGGCCGGATTTGTCTCCATGCTCCTGTGCTCCCTCGCTGGCTTGCGTTACCCATGAGAGTTGGGTTTCCTGTGGAGCAGCGGGGGGTCGTGACTCTCACATTACCACCTCTCAGCCGGTGCTGGTGACAGTGCAGCAATGAAGGGACATTATTTCAATGTTTGCAAATCCGCTTATCAACACATGATTTTTATTTTCCCCACGACTTTAGTAATGTTTAACTTTCTCTTTTCCCTTGTGTAATAGTGTAATAATTAAATTAAAGAGGTTGGACCCTGGCCGCTATCAGTATTAAAAAGGTGTGTGTGTGTTTGCCTTAGATTATATATAAAAGACCTAATGTTTGGTTACCTGATATGACCGATAGCAGCAGCTCTCTGGCGATTAAAGTCTACTTTTTATAGTAATCATTCGTCCTTGTGAATTACTTTGGCAGCAGTTTATTTAAAGATACTACGATTGCCAAGTACAATATTGTAAAGTGCAAGATTTGTTGAAGTCCGTGATTTATTTATTCTCTTACTTTTTTTATTTTTAAATTTGATTTTTTACCAACAATCTAAGTAGTTTTCTTATACTTTTTTTAATAGGTTTGATATCGGTTTAATTTAATCCACAATGGCAGAGAAATACAAAAGTATGTAGAGTATTTGTATTTGTGCACACCCATTTTGTCACCAAAGTTATATAAGTTTTAATGAGACATAAAGTTTTAATGACACATACAGTTCATGATGAATACGTACATGCTGTTTTCATGAATGTGAATAAGTTAAAATTACTGAACAAGATCCCAAAAAAGAAATCGCGCTATTTTCATTTGAATACTTTACTGGTTAAAGCAAACATGATGCAGGACATGACTTCTAAAATCCACTTGGCGATCTTGGCCCTTATCGCTAAAAGCTCTCGGCTCTTGTTGATATCTTATTCCACATCTTCTACGTTGACGCCTCCTCTTTCTACCTGAAAGATTTCTATTCTTCCAGTGTTGCTGTAGAAACGTTATCCACGATCCCACTTTCGTCTTCTGCGTGTGAAGCTCCTCTTTGATAACATTTGTATTCTTCACTCATTCCCTGCAAATTTTCAGGGAAATTGCCTACTGTATGAAAAGTTCTGCAAAGTTATGAGGAACGCCGCAAGGTCAGACGCGGTCACAGCAACACGGACCTTTGTGGAACATTCAGGTGACGGTTGGTGCCTTGGTAGATATGAGATAAATTCCTCTGTGGAAATCATGCGTTCTTGTCAACAGCACGTTGTCACGGCACCAACCCCTACTTTCTAAGTTGACATCTTCGTAACCTCTTCTTCATCCTCAGGTGTTTGTATAAACATTTTGTTGTTTTCTTACACGAACTTACTCAATGTCTGGAGCAACCAACTCAAACTTTTGCAACCTTACACACCTTCTTCAGAAGATTTGCGGGAAATGTTTGGTTTTCAGTGCAGGTCTGAAATGAACGTTGATGTTACACAAGGGGCACGAAACAACACAATGTGAGTTGCCCTCTTCAACCTACACACTGAAACATCCTCAGAGCTTCCGGCGGTGAAACGCTGCACATTGTCCTCCGAGGAAATAAAAAGATGAAAGCATCTGTCACCACTTTCAATCAAGACATCGCAACAACTGCCGATATTTCTAAAGAATCTCTATCGTTTCAAAAGGAGCTCTTGTCTGGCGCCATGTGCACATGGGAAGGAAATTCCTTCAATGTAAACAGCGATGTGAGAGATCACGCCTTTTGATAGTCAGACATAGTCCAAATAGTTTCTGTTAGATCTTCTCCAGGGGAAGGAAATGTGCATGGCGCGATGCGGGGTGATGAGATGATAAAGGGAAACAGCAGTGGCCCCTCATTAGCTTTCAAACGGGCTGGAGATGGCAGAGATTCTGAGATTCCCATGACAGGTGACACACACACACAACACACACACACACGAAGCACATGTAACACTAGCTTCCATATCCAAAGCCTCACTGCAAATTCATGCCCGAATTAACCTTTGATTAATGACCTGCCTCAGAAGCTATTACAGACATTTCAGTCTCAGGCCCGATGACGTTTGATCCATTTTCAAAACGCCGGATGGTCCAGTTTCCCTCTAGTAACTTACTCTAGCAAAGATTGAAAGGAGGAACAGTCTATCACAACTTGGTCTTGTAAAATGTAAGTTGCTTTGCCGAATAACGATCTGGATCATGTTCAATACTTCCATACTGTTCCGATGTTGGAGGGAAGAAGGTCGATGGTCGTCGTCGCAGAGAACAGGACTTTGAAACTATTAACCTGGATTTGTAACCTGGATGTCATGATGTGGTTTTGAGGCGAATAAATCATTTGACTCCAGGATGAACCATTTGCATCTGTGGTTGACCGAAATGTTCATGATGGACATTTCCCTGTTGTGCTAATGAAACCGTCTGGGAGGCATCACATTCATACAGAGCACAGGTTTACTGATGATGAGTTATTAACGACGGAATTATTCAAATCATGTTGTGATAACAATAATGTTTAGTGAAATTTTGTACACCCTATATCGTGCACTTATTGTTTCCCACAATGCATTGTGTATATTGTACAACCGATGTTCACAAACCAAGCAACATGTGAAACATAATGTGCACCACTAACGTAAGAAATAACCTGACGAGGACATTAAGAGGTTCAGGAGGCGGAGCAAACCTTCCCCTAACCTGAAGGTGAGTCGTTGGACCCCTGGCTCCTCTATTCCCCCTGCCGACGTGTCTTTGGGCAAGGTTGTAGACTAAGGATGGCTCCTGAGGGCTACTCTGTCAGAGAACAGTGCTGTATGAACATGGCTTGGAGTGTTAAGCCTTAGCTCCAAAGTTTGACATATCCATCCATGCTCATCTTATTTAAGGGCCCTGTATCAACGTGCAATAATTTGTCTCAATATTAAGATCACATGGAGCATTTTCCTATTATAAATCAAAGTTTATTAATTGTATTACAATCTAACTGACAAAATGCAAACCTAATAAAGCTGTTTTCCTTATGCGCTGCACCTGATGGGTAAGTAAAAGCAACACAACTGCAAATGGGGCCTAATTCTCCCCTGATTGAATTCTCCTGTCCGGTGCAGTTTAAAGGCGACGCAGCAGGAAGCTGTTGAGGGTTGAGAATTCAAAACTATTTAATCTGTCGTTATTTTGCAATGCAAACTTGCACCAACTCGTAACTTCCTCCTTTCAATCCAAAGAAGGTTGTCTCTCCTCCATGAGCCGCCGCCGCCTCTGTTTATCTGCAGCATCACTGAATCAACCCTGAGTAAAACTCACTCTGTTCATCAGCGTCACAAAACATTTGGAGAAGTTGTGTGTTTGCTGTTCTTGTGGCCACGGCGGCCGTCACATTGAAAGCAGCATCGATTCCAGATAAGCTTTCAGTTACATCCTCTGTCACGGTTTCCCACGGATCAGGCGCAGGTGAATTTGACTTGTGAATGTCAACATGTCGCGTGTGTTCTTCCTGCTTCAAGAATATCTGCGTGCTCTTTGGGAAACCAAGACGTTCTTGTACTGTCGGTGGAAATGAATGGGAACAGCAGGGAAAGTGATTTATGTCTCTGTGTCCCTCTCAAGTAACAATAGGTTGTGTGTGTATAAATATAAGTGAGCAATTTAGAGTTACAATAATAGTCAAATAGTTCTTATCTATATGTAGGTGCATGTATTTCCACATATTGTATCATATAATATTAATACATACACATATAGTATATATTATATCGCATGAAATACACACACACAATATAATTTTGTGAATATTTTTATTTAGCAAATACAAATTGCTTTAAATTTAATGATATTTATATTTGAGACCTGTAAATCTACATTAGCTTTGTATTGTGTGCTGTATTTGTGTCACACCCTCTATTACACAGTGGGTGTGACACAATTACAGTTGTGTCCTTAAAAGCAAATAGACTCCATTCGTTTTTAAGGACACACATGTGAAGTGTAACACGCAGCACTGACAAGTTCCTGTGTCATTCATTGTTAATGGTTGATCAGATTTACTGTTACTCCGACCAAAGTTACAACCGTGAGCGTGTGTCCAATACTTTGTAAATGTTTAACCTCTGTGTAGTTTTCCAAAGTGCAGAGAGATGCATCGTATCTGATGCTTCTGGGTGCGGTTGTGTTTTGTCGACTCCAGACTTCTGGCACCGAGTTGTGTGTGTTGGTTGTCTGATAACATACAGTCCCACTGATAACACACTGTATGTTCTCTCAGGGGAGGGAGGGGGCATGAGACCACCCTCTCCTACTGTAACACTGAAGATCACCACATGTGCTTTTTTTATTTGACTTTAAAAAAAAATACTTTGTTTAGTTTTCTAGGCCTCAAGAAAAAAAATTGTTTTATCTATGTTGACATGTATGGAAACACGTAAATAAAAATCAAATTAAACCTCACATGTACGTTTAGTTTCTCCTCCATAGTTTTTAAATATGACCTGATCTCTCTCAGAAAAACTCACGTGGCAACTGCCTGCACATATTCTCTATTTGAATGTTTTTTATTTGACATTAAAATGATTTATTTCCAATACATGTCTGTTTAATCAACCATTTTGTTTGCTGACAGCATTATTTAATAAGATAATTAAGGTGATCTACCCCAAATTTCAGTTTTTAGATGTGCAACTCCACGACAACTGACAGATCACCATGATGATCATGGAATGAAACCATGGTACCACACCTGTTGGTTAAAATGGCACATGGTAAAAATTTAAATGTTAATTATACATCTAAAAACATACTTCAGCCACGTTTCGTACATGAACAACATTTTGTAGTGTCTCATCTTTGCCCCACATGAACATGAGGTGATGTTATCATATTTAGTGGTTACACAAGCTCAATATTTCTCCTGCACAATAACAGCAACGACTCTGCCCGGCTGGTTTTTCTGTTCAAGCTCATTCTACAAGAGATTCTGCAGCTTGTCTGTGCAGCCGAGCAAAAACTGAACACATCTCCAATGTCAGCGTCCGCGGCCCCTCGCCTGCAGGCCCAGTGGCTGTATGAGCGAACACGAACCGACAGTCATGAAGCACGACACAGGGAATGACCTCGGGGGGTCACAGCTGTTGACGCATGTTGTGTGTGTGTGTGTCTGTGAGTGTGTGTGTTTGTGTGTGTGTATGTGGGTAAACGACGAGGGTTCAGCGAGAGACCAAGACAGATAAGAAAATACTCGTATAGTCCAAAGTGAGCTGTTCTTTCACTACAGATGTTTCACCAGATGGGTAACACATTCAAAATATTCCAAATAATTATTTAAAACACAGCTTTGCTCATGTTTAATGAGGAAAAAATTATAAAAAATGCCATTAACATGAAATCCGTGTGAAGCCAGAATGCACACTTTAAAAATTGGGAGCATCAAATATTATGTAACAGCAGAAATGTGCCTCCCCTCCGCAGATCTCTGCAGATAACAATGATTGCAGTTAATTACTGAGCTGTAATAAACAGGAAGCTGGTTGCACTGGCTGCTGTTTTCTTTCCGCCGCCCTCATGTGGGATCCTGGTCGGCTGCGTGCGCCTGCTGACCTGAATCCAGCGTCTGGACGAGTGTGACACATTAAACCTTGAGGGTTCACATCAGCAGCCAGAGTTCATATGTTATATTCCTACCAGAAACTGATAATTGTCAACTCAAGGTCAATTCATTAATGGCGAGCAGACTTCTCCTTCTTCTTCTTGACGTTTGCCCGACCTGATGTCACCACAGTCTTATCAGCTCACCAACCAGATACACACTGTGACTGCACTGTTGGCAAAGCAAACACGTGCGCCTTCGGCATTTGAAGTAAAAACAGACACAGATCAGCAATCACACTTCCCCCCCGGCGAGGCCGAGCACGAGGGCACCGTCGTCAGGTCGTCTTATGCAACCACTCACATTCTGTCTGGACCCACATAGCAACACAAACTGGTACAACTACTGTAGAAGACAAGAGAAACGTCAGCTGTTCAAGGGGATGATGAGCGCACAGAAAATGTGTTTGTACATCACATAGTGCACGGGGGGGTCATCGCAGTGTCTGGGATGCAGACACGCACGTGTAACGCAGTTATGTGGAAACTAATAGAAACTAAAAGAACTAGTAGAAATTGTGTTTAAGTAGATTATGATTAACTCCCCCACGGAGGGTCAGTTTTCACATCTGTCCATTTGTATGTTTGTCAGCAGGATTTCACAAAAACAAAGGAAGGAGGGAAGGAAAGAAGGAAGGAAGGGAGGAAGGATGGGTCCTGGAGAAAGAAAGAACCTGTTAAATTTTGGCTCATTTCATCATTTCTATTGTTTTCCCAGAGACTAATTCATGGATCTTGAATTCACCTTCCCGAGACAGAACATTTTGATATTTTCAAATTTCCCAGTAATTATATACTTGATCCTGAAGACAAAAGAATAGCCGCTGTGTATTTTTACTTCCTGAGTTTTAAAATGAGCTGAAGGTCAGTGGAGCACAGTGTCGAGCAGCAGGTCAGGAAAAGTATTAGAGGTTTCTCAGTATAAACAAAACGGACATCCGACAAATAAGGGAAATCGTGTCCTCATCACGAACAAGGTAAATATTTTGAGTCACAACAGATCTTTGTTTTCAGGTTTACAGGGATTACAAAAGTCTAATTCTCTCTACCGCTCTAACCACCAGACTTTCCTTTAAGGTGATTATGAATGAACAAAGATCTGCATTTATGAACAATTGCCATTGTTTTAATTGTGTTAATTCAGTTTGCACCTGAGGCTTAATTATGATTCTCAGGAATTTAACCCGTTCCATCTCTTCTGATCGTTTCCTGAGGAAAACAATGAGAAACGTTGTGTTGACACTCTGAGCTGCAGCGTCTCTGCCTCTCATGTCAAGGTCTTTCCTAAGAAAGCAGATCTCATTATCTTTAAAGCACAACAGCTTTAATCCAAAGCCTCGCTGCAAAACACACACCCGGTCACAGTCAGGCAGAAAACTCACTGACCATTTAATGTGTGAGGCAGACAGGTTGGGCACGTTTCAGGCTTCACCTCCGAGCTGACGCTGCCAGTCCGACTTTTATTTGTCCTCAGTGACCAGAGCGTAAAACAAAGAGCTAGACGCATGAAGATGTTTGTACAGTAAAACAGTTTCTGTTGTTGAAGGGTGTGAAATTCAAACACAGCTACAGTGAGTCCTCAGGTTTTGACAAGGAATGAGAGCGTATAGAAACGAGAACAATGATATCCACACTGGAGAACTCCTGTTTGGTCACATCAGCCGACTCTGGAGGACACAAGGATGAATGTCTTTCACTTTAGCTCAGAGATAAAGTCATTACTGTATTTTAATAGGGCTTAGCAGTTAATGTAAGTGTTAGCAGCTGTTTACTTCAGCTGCTTTCAGACATGCGATGAACTCCAGAGAACCTCTGGACATTCTCCTGAGAGGTATTGATTACCGACTAACCTGGTTAAGATTTATGACATTAACTAATCTCTGTAGGACAAAGACATTTATAAAAGCCACACACATAGAGGCTGTCCCCTTGGAGAGACAACGAGATTTGTGAGAGTCGAATATAAAACATAAATCCAGACTTTTTCCGTCAATGCCGATTTCTTTTGTGTATTTAAACATTTAAAACATATTAAACTAAGGTTAAAAAGGGTTTATTTCATTATGAATTGGTCTTTCAGCCTGTTGAGTGAATATGTGTCTTCTATCAAAGCTAGTGTGTGTTTGTGGCTCCACACAGATCAAAGTTCACCTTTAGTTTACAGGTTTAAACATTTGCCCACAAACACAAACAGGTTGAACCTTTTAACCAAGGCTCCTTGTCGACCATATCACAGGCCGCTGCTGCCACTACTACACCCAGAGGAGTAACTTACAGTGGAGGATAGCGCGCTCAGTACCGAGCTCTGTGAAGATTAGATATGGTGAAACATTACCGAGCTACAGTGTGTCAGAAGAAGCAGGTCACTGCAGCAGCGGGGGAAACTAGAACATGAGATGCCAAATGGAGTCAATTCTGAAAATATAATGAAACAAAAGACAGACAAACTTAGGAAATGGAGTATTAATGTTATTAGATGTCACTTTATTGATTTCTCAGTTAAAACTTGATTAGAAGTAATGCATCGCAAATAGGCCTTATGGCTTAAAGTATATAAATGATTTAATGGCTGATTCCAGTCGTTTTCATAACTTCTACATCATCATGTCTGAGTGTGAATCGTGCAGAATAATTTAGCTGTGTGATTTGCATCCTGCAGGGAGGTACAATCGTAGAACTGATTATGTTAATGGCGAAAGGGGGATAATCCATCATGTGATGGTTGCAACAATAGAACATTCCAGCGATCTGATGGCCTGAGGTTCTCAGTGCTCGTCTCGTTTTCTCAGATCTGAGCCTTAATTTATCAGAAGTCTCTTAAAAATTCATGCACCCTATGGTTATCATTAAGGATCTCTTCATACTTGCACCCCCAATGCTTTCATACCAAACCCTATGTAACATATGTCCTTTTAGTAGATAAACGGACAATGAATAAGTCGGCGTTATGTCACTATTTATTTCTCCAATTAGTCGTTGAAGAAAACCTGAACAAGCACACAAGCAACTCTTGTTTGGTTCTTGGCTCTGGCCAGTGAGCCGGGGGGGACATGGGGGTTGCTGGAAGCTAGACGTGATGGGTGCAAGGGGATTCAGCCTTTGCATACGTGTGCCAAAAACGCTGTAGTGCGCCCTGTGACTGGGAGGCACAGAAACCAGGCCAGCTCCCCCATTGTGCCCGAGAGGCTGGAAGCACAGAGGAGCGTCGACAAAGCAGCAGAAGCTCCTCCACTTACTGTGACTGACGAGGAACACTCGAACCTTACTGTCTGTGCAGGTTTGTCTGCAGCCGACGTTATCGTCTCAGAGAAACCTTCTCTCTTTTTTCAGCTTTTTATCACCACCTGCCGTCCACTCATCCGTGGGTGTGAGCCGACTGCAGCCGAGATAAAAAGAACCGAGATGAACAAAGGATTTCAACATTTTCAACAGATGCACCCCCCCCCCCCCACCTCTCCATACACTGTAAAAATATATAACGCAACATCTAGTGCAGTTATATATTGATTCACTGTTAAAAATATCACATTTATATTCATTTCAGCTAAAACAATGAGGAAGCACAAATAATTAAAGCAGCATCATTTCTTTGTTCCATTTTTTTACCATTTAGCTTCTCCTTTTAATTTAGGCAGCGGGTGCTGAAGACTTATGACATGTGCCTGCTTCCTGTCATCATCATATGGGTCTTATAGTCTAAAAGAGTCTAATATTTAATTATTTCTAAGCATTAAAATGTCTTACATAAGTAAAAAGTATCACATACTTCTTAAATGCATTATAGGTTAATATAACTTGTATGTCTCACGTGTTGTACTTCCTTATCAACAATAGAGATTTTCTCCTTTTCTCCTGTGTACTGCAGAGGAGTTTTAAACAGATCAGTTTTCCTCTGAGACAAATGATAAATGTAAAAAATGTGTTTGTATTTCAGAGAGAAACTAGAGAAGGAGCTTGTTTCTCGTGATGGTCAACAAACCTCTGTGTGTTTATACAGTAGCTTCCTTGGTGATGGTTTGTGTTCAAGCATCTGCTGAGGCCGGAGACTCAAACACTGCGGGACTGGGACTGAATATCAATGGTCCGGGGCCAGTCCGATTTTTTTTTCTCTGCTTGAATAGAAAGACGTGTCAAGGATCACATTATAAACCCACTTTCTCTCGCCCTCATTCAGATGCATATGAACCAGTTCCTCTCGCAGCCTTTCTTGTCCGGCTCCGTTTTCTTTAGAGCGTCCAGTTTTCTGTCCCTCCGGCTCCGCAGCTCAGATTCTGTGAATAGCAGAGAGCTCCTCGTGCTTCTTTTGTCATCGACCACTTCGCCCCTTATGACAATGACAAAACTGTGCAGGAGGGAGACTTGATTTGCATGGTTACCCTGACGTGCATTATGTATTCCAGTCTATTCATATTCTTACTCAGCGTGTTGAGGTTTGGATGATCTTCTACAAACTTGTGCAGAACATGTGTGTAAACCTGGTGTTTTATCGCCTTTTTAACTTGTTGCAGCAGCTGGTACATACTTGTCTGACATATACGATTCAGTGTTTAACATCATACACTCTGGTGGATTCACTGCAGGGGAGACATATGGCAAATGTCCAGATTTTTTCAAAACAAGGCTCCAAGGAGAGAGCTGCATTCATGTGTGGAGGTCCTCTCATATCTCCAGTAAAACTCTGCTAACATCTGATGAGCATTTATTTATTTGTAAAAACTTGAAGATAATAGAAGGCAATAAAATTAGGTTTAAAAAATAATTCTTATACATACTGCACCTTTCACTACTAGGTTAGATAAACAAACACGACTAATGTGATCTCCATCAGGGCAGCAACACACGACTGAACCATTTCCTGTTTGGCAATTTGTCGTCCAAGCAGAAACACAACGGTTACTTTGTTGCTGCAATGTTTCTTCACATCGAGCTGAATTACAGAGCTTATATTTTGAAAAGTTGTGAACTTGGTTGCTTCACAAACCTCTGAGTCAACATACAGTACAATGCAAGAAATTGTGAGCGTAAGAAATAGATGTTAGTGACTCAGACAGAAGCAACAAACTGCGTTTTGTGGCTGTGCTCGGTCCATGAGGGCTTTTAATCCACTCGATCAGTGCTGAAATGTAGTTTAAATACAAATTCGGATTATGCGAGGTCTTACATAACGTAATCCCTGAGAGGAAAAGGGACGAAATTAAAGCCGTGTCCTGGCAAACTTCTCCGGAATTTCGTTGAGTCCGCAGTGGGAGGC
Organism: Limanda limanda; assembly: GCF_963576545.1. Taxonomy (NCBI): domain Eukaryota; kingdom Metazoa; phylum Chordata; class Actinopteri; order Pleuronectiformes; family Pleuronectidae; genus Limanda; species Limanda limanda. The sequence goes on from NC_083655.1 coordinate 9,318,723, forward strand.
TCAAACGGTTCAACTGCCTAAAAGGTTTTTCTAGACAAACACATGCAAACCACTCCCACCATTAAGACAATTAACTGGCCCAGTGCTCACTGACCAGATGTGGGACGCCTATACGTCAATGTATAACAGAACCCAAGAGAAAACAAAACTCTCAGATGGAATTTTTCACTGTTTATTCACATAACATCCCTGAAGTAACACAGTGACCCCCCTGTGATTATGAAAGAGAGTGACCCCAATCAACTTCCTCCTAATGAATCATCTGGACCCAGTTAGTGTATTTGTGGAGCTCGTCTGACGGAGAGAGGCCTGTTGGCCTCAGGAAGAGAGGAGGTCACAGTCGACTGCTGCTGGATGGACGAGCTGCACCGGCATTATTCTCCCACTCAAACGTTTTACCACGCCATCGTTGGCTTCGGTCCGGAACATGCTCTCCATCCTGTGTGGCCTGTCGCCCTCTTTGTGTCTTAGTCTTTTTACATCGTCTCTGTAGAAATACATAATTATTGTGATCTTGTTATTACTGTAAAGTGTAATGCACGAACATAACATGACAACATGTGCTAAGTTCAAACTGTCCTGCAACCTCGTGATCTGTGGTAAAGACGCAGCTATGTCATCACGCAGGCTTGAATGTGAGCCGATCATTTGGTTAAATGATTACTTACACACAGCCGGGAATTTGCAAATGGAAATAATAGTTGGCTTAATTCAATTTTCTATTCAAAATTGAAAGTTATTGTTCTCATTATGCAAAGTGCTTTGAGATAATGAATGTTGTCCTTTGGTGCTGTACAAGCAGAGATGTAATCTCAATTTAACAAACTTCATTAAAGAATAAGAGAGACTAATGCTAAGCTAATTAACTGTTAGCCCTGATTTCAAGTTGCTGCCTAGTGACAGACACATTAGAGCCACCGATCTATGAGATATTACATATCAAGTCGTTTGAAATTTGCAGTTACGACATGTGGTTATATCACCATTTTAAGTTGATTGTTGTGTTACTTCAACAGGTCCTCTCTTTTTGCCCCATTTTTGGTCACCACCAACAGCACAGGAGAATATCTGGCTCATTACCCACCAACGGATAATAATTCTTTTCTCAAAGCAATTAAAAGCCTTTTGATTTGCTGTGAATGGAGGTGCACAGTGGTGCGTTTTATCCTCCGGGTCATTCATGAGAAAGCTTGCAGCTGTCACTACACTGCCACCCTGTCTGCACACTGATTTACTGAGGAGACCAGATACTGGCCCCTCACAGAAAACCAGAGGAACTTAAATCAACTTATGATTGTTTGTTTCAGGGAGATGTGAAAATAAAAAAGAGATAGTTGCCTTTATTACACATGCTGCTCCTCCCTGTGTTGATGAATTGATAGAAATAAATGTCACATCATGAAAGCAGGTGTTCTGGCATCAACATACAGTAAATACTGTAAATCTCTCTCTTGTAGATTCTCCTCTAGACTTTTTCAATGTGAGAACAATAGTTTATTTGATCAGGTCATAAAATGATTTATTCTGGACGTACCTTTTTGGAGATTTAAAATGCTTTTCATACTGTTTCCCACCTGACAGATGATCTGCTAATCGCCCAGGGAGCCAGACTCTGCTTTGTTCTTTGTAATTAAATTGACTATAAATAGTTCTTTGGAAAAACCTGTCCTTTATTATCTGAACATCACATTTAGAGAATACCGAAAACCAAACATTTGGAAGGTTAGATAAGAGATAGGATGTGATGTACCTTGAATTGATCAAACTTGACAGAGCAGCACAAGAGAGAAGCGTAAAGGGCAAAATGTGATAAGGAATCAAAATAAGAGACTGAAATAGAAATGCCATAAACAATATATGGCTTTTCTATACGTGTGCAGTATAAAGATTAAGATGTAAAGGTTTTAGAGAGATGTCACAAACAGGGATGTTGCTCAAAAATTTGGAAATAGTTTCTTATGACAGTGCAAATATCTGCCAGGCTCCCTCGCATGTTATCATCTTCATCCTCACTCTGCTCCTCATCCGCCTGACTTCACTGTTTCCTTCTCTGCTTCCATCACATCATCCAGGACTGAGCTGAATCCCCGATGGTCTTTAATCAAACATGAAAGGTTGACATGAACAGAATTCACTCACTTTTTTTAAGTGCAACTGAACCTAAAGCTTTGCATTGTTGAAATATGCAGTAATGGAAAGTAACATCAACACAGACAAATACACCCGTGCATCATTATTCATATTGTTTATCCTCTGAGCTTCGTACTGGGGCCCAGAGCCAGAGGCCAGGGGACACTGGGCGAGAGGCCGGGGGTGCAGAGCGTACAGGTCACCAGTTTACTGCAGGGCCAGCACACAGAGACAAACACACATTCAGGCTCAAACCAATTAAGAGTCTCCAATTAACCAAACCCCAATCTGCATGTCTTTGTACTGTGGGAGGAAGTTACCCAGAGGACACCCATGCAGACACTGGGAGAACGTGCAAACCCAACACTGAAGAGCCCAGCCTCACTGGAGCCTCACCCTGAATCTAGAAAGATACAGCGTATAATACATGAGTTAATATTATTGTTGTTGTTATATAATAAGGCCGACAGCAGGGAGACATGAAACAGTTTGTTTGTTAACTTTATGGTCATGAATTTCTCTTGAATTTCTTCAGCATCACAGCTGTTTCTGGAAAGAGACACTTTCATACAAGTCCTGCTTCATCTGAACCCTTCATGTAGAGGAGAAACTCTTTCAGGATTCATTGCGCTCCAGTGACGAACCATTCTTCAAAGAGTTAAGGGCGCAGGCACAGCGAGGACAGAGGAAGTCTAGACTGAAACAGATTAACAAAGAAATATTCAGATTCAGTTTTTCCCTTTACAGTCAGTATTAGATGTTTCTAAAAGTCTTAACAAACTGTGCAACAGGGGAATCATTGACAGGAATGATTCTGTTTCCTACATGTATTTGTATAATCTTAGTTTTTACTCCCTTCAGGTCACAGGGGTCTTTAGTCTGCACATTACAGTCCTGGCAGAGATCAGATAATAAAACCTGATAATATTTCTGACACCAGGTTGCTTAACGTTGGAGGGTTTGAGGGAGGACTGTCGCTCGCTGGTGGATAAAGTTCACACGTAGTAAAGCAAGCTGCACCTGCTACTACTGCAAAAGGAGGAAGAGAGTTACACTTTAACAGCAGTGAAACACTCCGTCAGCAGTAAAAGCAAAGAGTATTGATAAAGTGATTTCCTCACCGGTGTACCAGGGGGTTGTGTAAAATAATAAATCAGGACCTAATGGCCGAGCGACAGCATGAGAGAGCGCCGGCTCCCACGTCACAGTATTTGACAAAGGTGACATGTTGGATGAGAAGGAGAGTAAATGTGTCAGGAGGCGAGGACGTGTAAAGATCAACTGGTGAAGGGTTATGAGAAATATAGGGAATCAAACTGTGACTTTATTATTTACAGTGCAGAACATACAGAGCTGCATCAACGCCCAGTCAGCCGTGTGAACATATGTTTGTTCTGTTATACGTTATAGGTTTCCTCCGTCCCCTTTAATTGAACTGAACGTCAGTTAAGTAAAGTATTGATTACATCTTAATCAGTGCAGTGGCAGCTCATTGCGTTGGTACGATCCACTGAAACAACCCAGATACCAGCAGGTTGCGTTGTATGAAACTGCTTCAGGAACGTCACCATGAAACATGACACCGGGCCTCGCACCCGCTATAAATGTCGGAAAGCATCCACACACACACACACACCCACACACCCACACACACACACACCCACACGCACACACAAACACACATACACAGGACGCCTCTGTACACAGCTCACAACTATTGACTCCTTGAGATGGTTCTATAAATAGCAGCGAGCGCCTGTTTCCTGCGGCTCGTGGCAGATCCCTAATGACCGGCCGCTCACCTTCAAAGGGAAACGCAGCACGGCCGCCATGTTGCCTCCATCTTGGATGATCTGTTTGATGGACAGAGCTGAACACGTGACGGTTCAGATGTGATGATGCACGACACCGCCAGACATGAAACAGTGACGATGAAAAGGTGGATGTGAAGGGAATTAGATGAAATGTGTTGAATCTGCTGTTATGGGGTTCTGCTTCTGGTCTACGTCAGGATCAGGGCCCTGAAATCTTATTTTCTCAATCAGGGCGACAGGTTCTGGCCAGAGACGTTTTTTATGTTTCATGTTCTCAGGCTGTATATCCGTACATATGTCCGTCCCATGTCTTTGAACAAGATATTCCGAAATCTCTTCAAATTTGGTACAACCATTTATTAGGACTCAAGGATGAACTGATCAAATTTAGTGATATTTCTAGTTTTAATTTGTCTGTGATCTCGTTGGTTTAAAGTGCACGAGACAGGGTTGTTTAGAAGTGAAGCATCTTGTGCAGTTTCAGTTGGATGCCGTCAGCTCTCTCTCTGCCAGATGCCAGTAAATCCCTCAAACTGAACCTTGTGCCCTTATGCTTTACTTTCATTTGCCAGCTCGTCCCTATTTAAAGGGACATTTCACATATTTAAGTGCTGACACTGTTCTGTGAATTACTTAGGACAGTTTCTGGAGAGAGACGTTGTCTAGTGCTGTTTTATAAATTTGGAATAATTTGCTGCTTCTGTAGAGCCAAATACAACCTGAGCATGAAGATTTAAGCCCATAATCAGGAGGCGTTGTATAACAGTAACCATCTCTTTTTTTTTGCCTTACTGTCATGTTGTATGATTTACAACCAAAGACTAAGTCTGGTTTACACCAACCTTACAGTTTGATTTTTCCAGAGAAAACGCAAACGTTGACAAAAAGCGCTTGAGCCCAGTTATGGAGGGAGCCGGTGCGGCCGGGCTAAATGACACAGTGTGTTTGAGTCAGCAGCGCGGTGGTCAGATGAAGGGCTCGGTCATCTGGTGCACAACAGCACCGCCGATCAAAAAACAAGACTGTAATTATGATCTGCACTAGATTTGTATCTCTGGGAAACGCTGCAGCAGTTGAGAAAAGCCATTAAAGGTCGGAGATTGGATCAGCGGAGGAGAAACGACCTGAACAAAATGAATGCCAGCGTTTACGCGTTATGTAACATGGTGACTGAGGCTGAAAGGGTGAGAAACCAAATACAGAGATAGGGCACAGGAGGAGGAGGAGGAGGAGGAGGAGGAGGAGGAGGAGGAGGAGGAGGAGGAGGAGGAGGAGGAGGAGGAGGAGGAGGAGGAGGAGGAGGAGGAGGAGGAGGAGGAGGAGGAGGAGGAGGAGGAGGAGGAGGAGGAGGTGCAGCAGACAGAAAAGAGACAGACTAAACAGAATGTGACTGGTGGGTGAACCGGTGAGGGCCGGTCGGCACGGGGATGAGGACGCTCGGAGATGTTTATCATGTCCCACAGCATTAAGGTTTTTGTTGAAGAGAGGTCGACGGACGAGCCAGACTGATGGCCGCTGGCCTGCATGAGTGTGTGTTTGTGTGTGTGTGTGTGTGTTTGTGTGTCAGGGGACGTGACCTTGGAAAGATTGTTGTAATGTAAACATTAAGGCGGCGTGTTCTGCCAGCTTTGCTACTTGACCTGCTGCAAAGGGCAAGAAAAGGAGTTCCCTTTCTCTAAACATAGTGATTCTCTAAATCACTACGTTCACATCGAGGGTTGAGGAGCTCAGAGTCAGAGTCAAAGTCCGTGTTTAGAGAAACTCCTCCTCCGTAAAATAAACATTTAATTCAAATTATGACGACATGTAAATGTGACGAGCACTCTGCTTGAATATTAGTTTTGCTTGAATCATAATTTGTTATGTTTGTATTAGTTAAAGTCATTTTAATTATTATTTAACTACAACAAGACTTAAATGGTAAGATCATTATTAATATTATAACATGTTTTTTCATGATTTTTCAGACTGTTTATATTTACTTCATATAAATCCTCATAGTAGTTGTTGATATTAAGACAGAAAATATTATAGAATTTTCATCATTATACTTTTGAATATTATGTCTATATGCTCATATTATTTTATGAGTCTTAAAATATGCCTGAAATTGATCTTTTAAATGTTTTACTGTTTTACAATGTTTCAATATTGATACTTATTATTCAAATGCATTAGAAGAGCAATGTAAATAAAGTGCCTCATCGTTTTTTATTGTTTTATTCCTGTCGTTGTTGGACAGGATAAAAGCTGGATAAAGTGGATTTGAAATATTAAAATGGATCTTTACAAACCTCCCTCTCACTTGTGTGTTAACCACATTTCATAAATACACTATAATTCCCCGTCAGAATGTGAATTCATAGCAAAATAAGATATTCTCCTCCAGCTCTTGTTTGTGTATTCGTTTATTTTCTCCATCCTTCTGTATTAAAAATAAAAACCTGCATCCTCTCGCTCTCCATCTGCCAAAGCTAATAGTCCCATAATAGCTAATGGATTGTTCTCAGAGTTTAGTGAGTGCATCCTCCTGTGTCTCCATTGTCTTCGGCTTCGTGGAAGCTGCTGATGCGGCGCCAGTAACAGTTGAGGTAAACTGTTGTGTCTGATGTGTTTTCCGTGTCACTAATGAAAAAAATAATAAACAACAAACACAAGGGATAGAAAGGACATGAAAATAACAAACAACTCTGGATAAAGATGCTTAATTTGGTACAAATATTTTTAAATAATTAAAAATGTATGTCTCACTTGACTGATGTGGTTTCATTTTCTCCCTCAAGGAGGTAAAACTACAGACAGGGATTTCAAAGTTGGTGGAAGAATGAGATATGGGCCAAGGGTGGACGGTAAATAAAGATATGTTAGCTGAACTGTGAAGCCAAATCATCTTGATCAACCCCTGGTGGCTGGCTGCAGTACAGGCAAAACCCTCTACTTCCTGCATGTAAGTGGATGGGACATGGACCAAAATAAAAAGTCCAAATAAACGCTTCCCAAGATGGTTTCTGTCATAATCGTATCACACCAATGTATGTTCAAGTTATATTTATGACTTAGTTCATGAATTGATGCTTAAAAAAACAGGATGAAAGGTTATGATCGGTGACGCAGCTAAAAACCGCATCCAAGAATAACGCTTTAAATTTTGGTGCAGATCTGGAAAAGGGACAGATGAAGGATTTAATCTCACCAATTATTTACAAGGCAATAATTCATAGAATTCATGGAACATATTTAGGCGACTGATATTTAATCTAATGTGTAATTTGACCCAAATAAATATCTGGATCAATAGCAGATTTAAATGTGGTTTCATCTTCCACATTGGATAATCTCCTGATCTGCATTGTGTTGATTGTGTTGATTAAGTTAAACGGGACAGTAGAATCACAGGAGGAGGTGGGGGGGTCGTGCAATAAAGAGAAGTGCACACAAACTTAATTTAGATTTCTTACAACTGTCTATTAATCAGAGTGGTACACACAAGAACACATACTGACACACACTGTATGAACACACACAGACTCATCACTGACTGATCCAGCAGAGAAAAGGGAAGGAAACGTTTGCTTACGCACAATCAGCTGATGACCGCTGCAGAGTTTCCTGAGCTAATGACCTTGTGTCAACAGTGTAAAACCCACTGTTGTGCTGCAATCATGTCTGTGACCTCTGCAGAAAGGCATGATGGGTAATTTTGTGTGATTTTTTCTTTCTGTAGAATATTATTGAGCAGCAGAGTGAGACCTCAGCCAAGGACGAGATTCCCCCCAACACCAAGCTGCTGATCTGTGTGCAGACAAAACACAGACACACTGAGTTGCTGCTGTCAAAGCAAAACAGGCTCCACGGCGTTAAAAGTGGTGGGTGGTTAAAGGCCGCCACCTGCTGGAGAAATCGCAGAATCACAGTATAACAATGTCAAGAAACGAGGAGGATTTTTATAGTTTTATTAGTTTATTTATTTGTTTCATTATCAATTTATACTTAGGATGCAATGTTAGTAAATTAGTTAAAGTCCGAGTTACACATTGCAAAATTAGAGAAATTATTTGAATTACATTAAATTATATTATTATTCTGAGGGATATTATTTTTCCTCAGCTTTAAAATAATTGTTTTTACTGTTATCAATCTTTATCAACCAGATTATATTTTATATTAATGGTGTAATGCCAAACTGACACAACTCTGACATGAGTTTTACCATTAAATATATATTTAATATTGTGTGAGTACATTTACTAGAGTTCTTAAGAATTGAGGTATTTGTACTTTACTTTATACTTGTACTCTACATTTCAGAGAGAAATACACCTTTTACCATAATTATTTGATGGCTTTAGTTAAATGAAAAGAACAATAATCAGCAGATCAATCCAATATGAAGATAATCATTTTACATTCACAATAAATAACCAGTTCAAAATTAACAAAATAAGTGTGTAGATGAATAATAATAAAATATCATCATATATTTAAATGTATCGTCAAATGGGACATTTGCAGGACTGAATATTGAATATTGTTTTTAAGGTAAATTTGAATTAACATATTGATAAATAAATTCTCCTTTTTAATTTGACCTAAAGTCCAGTTATGGAGTCCCCGCCCGTCCGGCGCAGCCCGCATTAATAATCAAACAGAAATATCCCAGAGGACGGACTGAATTTGACAATTCGACCAATCGACGTTGAGTGACTGTGACGACGTCACAGCTGATTGGCTTAAACACCGGACACGCAAACTGGAATGGATTAGGTAAAACGACACTTCCGGATCAACAGGTTTTCAATTTGTGAAACAGTTTATAGTTCGATTCCTGGAAAATTAAGATTCACGGTTTGTTTTCAGTGTTTTGGCCTCAAAACGAGTAAAGATGCAGACGATCAGGTGAGAGCTGCTTTTATCAGGTTGTGGAATTCTGTAGTTTTAGTTCGAGATTAAAACTACAAATAAAAAACAGATTCTATCATGAATAGATTAATGTTCAAATAACTGTGGACATTTCTGATTGTCTTTGGATGAAAAAGGACAAACATGTGGTTTAGTGTTAATGTCGTTTAGTGTAAATGTAGTTTTCAGGGTTTTACTCATCCATTTTTGTTGAGTCACAGTTTTAAGTCATATCTCAACATCCTGGAAACTTTTTTTTTTTTTCAACTGCTTTATTGAAAAAAACATGTCAATGTAAAAATAATTAATCTTGTGTGTACATGACTAAATAATAATATGCTAAAATAAACTAAAGATTAACAGAAATGTGTATATTTGCTTAAGAAGGGATTATGAAGGAAATGTGTCCATAAATGAAGAATATGATCATAATATTAAAAAAAAACAGAGATGTAATCTGAAATGGTGGATGCCCTTTGGGTTTATGAGGATGAAAGTGAACATGTTGACAGTTTTATTGTTTTTATGACGTCTCAGAAACTACTTCCGGACGCCCTGGTCCTCTGACGTCAGGCTGGATGACAGGACCGTGGTGATCACCGGAGCCAACACCGGGATCGGTAAAGAAACGGCCATGGACCTGGCAAAAAGAGGTGCGACCGGCTACAGCTTCTTACAACACGACACATGGCTGTTCATGAGATCATCTGACTCGTTATCACATCATCTCTCTTTCTGCACGGTCATGATGACTCATTTCCATTCAAAGAGACCTCCAGTGTTTGAGCCTGGTTTTGTTCAACCAGACATCCCACATGATGTGTTTCTGGTGGTTTGACCTGTTCCAATAGGCTCTGGTTTCATTCCACGTCAAATTATACCCAACCTTCATTTGAAAAATTCTCCTCCTCCTCCTCCTCACCTTTCCATTACAGATGTTCTGATACCATTCATCCCATCGCGATACTAGCACTGATACCAGGACATTTGCAGACTGTGTAACAGCTGTAAGCTCCTGATCCTGAATGGAAGTGATGATTGGTTTTATATGACCTGGCTGAGTTTAAACCATTGAGAATGATTCCATAGAACATATTGTGTAAAGCCCTTTAGCAGTTTTTTGCGTCATCCTGCTGACTTAACAAGCGACGAAGCAAAAAGTTGTGTAAAACGGTGTGTAACCCGTTTCCTGTTTCACAAGACAAAGTGTGCATTGTGTTTCTTCAGTTGCTTCAGTGATGAAACCACAAAGTTTCTGAGTTGTTGAGTAATGTCCACATTTAGTCATGAGGGGGTGCTGTCCTCCCTCTTCTCCACACATCACTTTACTATCTGTTGATTGTCTGGACCGGCATGTAGATAGACAGCTTTTTATTCTTCTGTTTTAGGGGCGAAGGTCATCATAGCGTGCAGGGACATGGAGAAAGCAGAGGCCGCTGTTAAAGAAGTCATCGAAAAATCCGACAACAAGAACGTCCGCTGCATGAAACTTGACCTGTCAGATACCAAGTCCATTAGAGAATTCGCTGAAGCCATCAACAAAGGTAAAACCAGAGAATTCTGTACATGTGAAAGGAATTTAAAAAAGAAACAAACACAGTATTTGACATTTTCTTTTTTCTTTTCTGCAGAAGAGCCCAAACTCAATATCCTCATCAACAATGCCGGCGTGATGGTTTGTCCTTATGGGAAAACAGCAGATGGCTTTGAGATGCAGATCGGTGTCAATCACATGGGTAAATAAATCCAAGTTATCTGCGGAGTGAGGAGACGATGACCTGGTATTGAAGGTTCTTAGAGTTTCAGTCCCGAGCAGACAGCTCTGAATCGGTGTCAGCTCACCTGAGACCCGATCACTCGGACCACTGATCTGGGAGCTGATCTGTGATTCCTCACACGAGGGACCTCCGACCCACCACAGTCTCATCATGACAACAAAAATGTTTTGCCACTCCTCTTCACTCCCTCCTTCTCTCTCCCTTCTCACACCAACTTAGTGACATCTAGTGGTGAAGTGTCATGTTGCAGCTGAATGCCCCACCTCACCTCACTCTCCACCTTCCAAACCTGAAAGAGAAACTGTGGAAACCTTCTGTTGTCATAAAAACTCAAAAGGTGTTTGGATGACTGTAGAAACATGGCGGCCTCCGTAGAGAGAACCTGTTCCCAGTGTTAATATAAAGTATTTAAATATAAACGGCTAATTCTAGTGTAAAGAAAAAAACAATTCGTACAATTTAGATGAAACACACAAGTGAAAACATCACTAAGATTATTTTAATTCATACAGATGAACTTGGAGCTGAACTAGTGATCAGATCTCTCAGGGCAGATGTTGATACCACGTCTGAACTCGGCCTGTTGAGGAGTTTTTAGCCTTTATCCCAAACACCTAAACACTAATGTGTTCTTTACCTCCTCCGTTCTACTTGGCAGGAGTTTTTGGCAGTAAATCCAGTTTTTCTGTTAAATATTGATTTGTGTTGACACTATTAGCTTTTCTCTGTGCTGGTATCAGCTAAGACAATCCCATCGGGCAATAATAAGGAAGAGATGGACAAAATTCCTCCTGCTAAAGTTCACAGACACAGTTTTAATGAGGGTGCATAAAGTGTAAATTGAACCACTATAAACTCGAGTTGGTTGGTTGGGACTTCCCTTCTGTTTCGGGCTTTTTATAACAACTGCAAAAGGACAACACAGAAGATGATGGTTAAAGTAAAAGTTTCAGTCTGTCAAATCTAATTTACCTGACAACTGAGTTTGCATTTTCTACAATTTGACACGTGTGTTTAACAAACTTATAGAAGTTCAACTTTAGTTAGAGCTGTAAGAGAAGGTGCAATGATAAGTTCAACTAACAAGAATAAGTCAATGGACTCTTTTTGAATAACCTAAGCATCCAAAGTGAACTTGAGTAAAATCTCCCTTTTCCTTTGAACCTTTATACTATTGATAGTAAAGGAGTAAGAAGGAAATCTTCAGAGTGTAGATTAACTGTGCACGTATCTCTACATTTATAAAATGGCCAAGCAGACGTGTGTCTGAGAGACGTGCAGATTGTGGACTTGTTGTGCACTTAGCTTTGTTGACACAAGTACTTTCTTGATAACGTTCCTTCGAATTGAATGTGTCACTGTGCACCTTTGACTTCAGGTTTATACATTTAAAGACCCACACACCCAAATGTGCTTTGACAGGCACAAGGGCATTTTCTGGATTAAATATAACCACAGCTGGAGGGGAGTGGAATATAAAATGAGATAGTCCTTTTTAACGGAAATTTGCCATGTTACTCCGCTTGAGTAAATAGCAAAATCAGTAAGAAAATGATTATACATTTATAAAATGGCCAAGCAGACGTGTGTCTGAGAGACGTGCAGAGTGTGGACTTGTTGTGCACTTAGCTTTGTTGACACAAGTACTTTCTTGATAACGTTCCTTCGAAATAACTGTGTCATTGTGCACCTTTGACTTCAGGTCTTAAATTTGAACACCAACACGCCCAATCGGCTCCGATAGGCACAAGTGCATATTCATTAAAAAATTAGCTGCACCTGGAGGGGAGTGTGTAATAAAATGATATGGTCATTTTAAAGGGAAATTTGCGCCTAAGGAAATAGTAAAAATCACTAAGAAAATTATTATCACTTCACGACAACTGCATCAGTTTGAAACTAGTAAAGACATGTGTGGTGTCTCACAAACTCTGGGACAGAACATTAAATCCTGTTTTCTATGTTGGTTCTATATTTGATGCAGAGACGGTTCACGATACAAATCTTTTCCAGCTTATTAAGGAACCATTCTGAGAAGTTAATCAAACACAAGTTGTTCTTCTCTTCTTCTCCAGGTCACTTCCTGTTGACACATTTGTTGCTCGACCTGATGAAAAGATCGGCGCCGGCCAGGATAGTCACGGTGTCCTCCATGGCTCACTCCTGGGGCGCCATCAATCTGGACGACATCAACAGCGAGAAGGGTTACAGCAAGAACAAAGCTTACTCCCAGAGCAAGCTCGCCAACATCCTGTTCACCCACACGCTCGCTCAAAAACTAGAAGGTGAGCACCTCACTCTTTAAAAAGCTCCATCTGGCAGCTCTGGTATCTTTCACTTTCTCATTCATGTTTTACTGCAACATTTTTCAAGTTATTAAAATGTTTTCCCTAGGCACGGGTGTGACGACGTACTCCCTACACCCTGGTGTCGTCCAGACCGATTTGTGGCGCCACCTTAGCGGCCCCCAGCAGTTCATCATGAGGATGGTCAGTCCCTTCACCAAAGACTCTGCGCAGGGAGCTCAGACGACCATTTACTGCGCGGTGGAGCCGACGCTGGAGAAGGAGAGCGGTGGATACTACAGGTACTTTTATTTAGACTGTACACAGCAGTCCATACGTTCCCTCTGAGCACATAGAACACTGTCCAATACATGATGTCTTTGTCTTTTCAGTGACTGTGCCCCTGCAGCCTGCTCAGCAGCTGGGAAAGACGACGCCGTTGCTCAGAAGTTGTGGGACCTGAGCTGTCGTCTGCTTTCCATCACGTGAAAATGTGTCCGTCTGGATTTAAAATGAAATCCCAGAGTTTACAGTCTGCTAGATGGGTTTTCTTATATTGATATATACACATGTTTTTCAACAGTTCTTGTTTGTATTTGTTTTACTTATGAACGTACAGTATGATGCATGGAACTGAAAGTATTTATAATAAAGCAACTACTGAGATAAGTTTACATTACATAACCTTTTCTAATGGGTCAGACTGCAGCGTCTTCTCAATGTCATTATTTTCTGTACAGTTTTTTCCTGAAATTAAACTCTCTAACACTCCATCACTTTGTTTCTGTTCCTATTTCCAATAAGGAAACCTGTTTTTTAGCCAAATACATATGGAAAAAGTGCAAAACCACAACATTCAAGTCAGTCATGATTTATTTAGTTACTTCCTTTTCCTCATACCTCAGGGGCTTCGTCACTGCTTCTATATTAAGCAATAAAGAGCTCAAACTTTTATGCTGCCACGTGATTCCAGTGTACCTGTGGAGGATTGATAAAGGCAATAAAACAGGTTGAACATCAATATTCCGGGGGAGTTTACCAGAGGTTACTGGGGCCAGGACGACTATCAAAAAAGAGAACGAGTTCCTGAGAAGACAGCGTTCTTTATAACTCCATTTACATCTCCATGTTGTTTTCATTCATTTCAGTTAAAATCTCAGTTTTACTTTATTATTTATGTTAATTAAGTAACGATAGGAAAGTAATAAATTATTTAACTTTTACTTTTAAACAGTACTTTGGTGTAAGGAAGCTAAAATGCTGCAGTAGAGATCATATCAAGTGGGGTGGGGGGGTGTAACTGAGAGGTTCCATGTTAAACTGATTTGGTTGATTGTCAGTGATGAAGATATAACTGTGATAAACTGAAACGAAATGAGACGTGAAGTCACTCCTTTGTTTGATAACTTATCGATTTGCCTGTGAATCTCAGTGTTATCTTGTCAAAGTGCCATAAAATGTGTCTGAAGTAATTCTATGGTAACATTAGTAATCAATCAATTATTAATCTTTAAAAGAGAGGATATAACAATAAACATCAGCCCCGGGTCTGGCAGCGATAGCATCACTTTGGGGAAAAGGCAAACGGTACGGATGTATGGGAGATCTGGTGCGAGACTAAACTGGACTTATTACAAACTCCTTTAGTATATGAACCACTTTTAGTTCTGGATGTGAGACGCTTGCAGGGACGAGTGAAGTTGACATGACGGTGCACTAAAGATTTGTGATTTTCTCCCGTGCACAGAGAAGATGGAGGAAGCTGAGGACGCAATCGCAGTGGTTGGCATTGGATGCAATTTTCCTGGAGGTAATGTTTTAAAGAAACATTTTACATTATAGAAAGATGTTATTCTGTATAATGGAACATTGTTGTTTCCAAACAGGAGAGGGGCTTGACAATTTCTGGAAGGTTCTTCTTGATGGGAGAAACTGTTCTTTGCCAATTCCCAAAAAGAGGTTTGACATGTCCGCCTGGTATGACCCTGACGAAAACAAAGCGGGTAAATCCCGCACTGCCAAGGCTGCTCTCATTGATGGGTAAGTGTTAAAATCTTATTATATTTAGATCTAGGGGTATATTTACTCTGTTTTGTGAGCATATAGGTTTTATGTATATTCTATAACATATACTTTACAGTTGTATGGGGTCATCTTCTCATTAACATGACCTTAGAACCTATACATGGTCACTAATTAAGTAAAAGTGTACATCAGAAAATTTTGTTAGATGCTCCTGATAAAAGTTATAATAAATAATGATATTAAAAACTCAGCTCTGGAACAACTACAGATGTTGGTATTTTCCCGAAACAAACCAAGAAAAGTGTCTCAAGCAGCTTTTCTGTATTTGAAATCTGACATAAAGTGAAAAATTATATTAAAATACTTATCTCCTAAATAGATTCAGTGGTTTCAATCTTTTCTTTTCTCCAGGTTTAATGATTTTGACCACAAGTTCTTTGGCATCAGCGACAGTGAAGTGGAACAAATGGATCCTCAGCAGAAGCAGCTCCTTCAGTGTGTTTACAGAGCTTTGGAAAACGCTGGGATTCCGATGGAGGAGGCCAGCGGCACCAGCACAGGAGTGTTTCTAGGTAAGACAATAAAACATTTACAGCTACTGCGTCTACTACTGTCTTCTAAAGATATAAATCATTTCTGCGTGATTATATTGTTTGAACCAAGTTTTAACATGAAAACTGTCAAAATAAATAACCCATGATAAGGAGCAATCTATTGAGTTTCAATATGTTTCATTTATTTTTATTCAGGCCTAATGAACAGAGATTACGAAACAAATGCTGCTCAAGTGCACCCGAGTGTGATCAACCACTGGACTGGCACTGGCCTCGCCATGAGCATCGCAGCAAACAGAGTCTCATACATCTTCAACTTCACTGGGCCGTCACTGACCCTAGACACCGCCTGCTCCTCATCCCTCGTGGCTCTTCATCTCGCTTGTCAATCCATCAAGCAAGGTGTGTATGAAAGACGGGTTTAACCAACTGGAATAACACTTCAGAAAGTAACTACATACTTTTATTACAAGGCTGAAATGTGTTTTATCTTATCAGGTGATTGTGACATGGCTGTTTGTGGAGGTGTGAACGGCATCTTAGAGCCAAGAATGTTTGTTGCTCTCAGCAAAGCCAAGATGATTTCACCTGAAGGGACGAGCAGACCTTTCTCCAGAACGGCAGACGGCTACGGCCGAGGGGAGGGCTGCGGGGTTGTTCTACTGAAACCACTGAAAAAGGTCAGAAAGCTCAAAACCCTGAGTTGAGTTAACTTCTTTCCTTCCTCAGGAATGTGTTTCATTTCCTGTTCTGAGAGTTTGTACTGACACACTGGTCAAAGGCAAAACTTAAAAAAGCACTAAAGCAGATTCACGCTCATAATATTTAATGCAGATGGCTCGGTTGACAGGCATCAGTCAAACAAGGTCAACAATACTGGTCACACAAATAAGAACAGGACTGAATGACACTGTACTCAGCATTAACAGGACAAACAACATTTTGTAATTATTAACGTCAGACCGTGTCAGATATTAGACCAGTGTCAGTTAATAACTGAGTGATTACAGTCAAATTTTATTAGTCTCTAACATCCTGCTTACCCTGATTGGTTTCAGTCATGCAAACTGTGGGGCCCATATTCCCTGTTGTGCAAACAAAGGAGGAGATTGAGTCATTGGCTAATTGTTTATAATCATAAAATAAGATTATTAATACAAATGAATAATAACGGGGCACCACCCTGGTATCAGGGACCAATAATCAATCTGTAAAAATCCATCTCAATTTGGAAAGTTCAATTAATAATATCAATATGTAATATTAATGTTAATTTTAAAATGAACAGTGACGGTTTAAGCCCGTGCACTGACCGTCATAATCCAGCTGTAATCACATACAAATGCACAAATAATCACAAACACAAGTACATTAATTACAAATAGATTTTATCAAAAGATAGTAACAGTAATGCAAATCACTGAACACTTTCTCAACAAAATCCACTTTACCAAAACACAAGCGACTATAACAATGGCAACACACATGTAACACCGCTAGTGTGTATGTGTGTGTGTGTACGTATGGGTGAGAGAGAGAGAGTGGAGGGGGGTATAAAGATGGCGTACGATGCCACACTGGTAACGTTGTATTGCCAACTTAGAAAATAGCTGCGGATCCACGTGATTTAAACAGTTTAATTCAAGCAGCGGTTTATGACTTCGGATGTTTCCCTGAAGGAATTCGGGCATCTTCTTATCAAGATGCTGAAAACTCTAGCTTAGGCTTCTGGCGTTACATGTAGGCCCCTCCATTGTTCCCTTTACCTGGCTTTAGATCCCAACATCACCAATTAAAATTGACTTCCTCCCTCGAAGAGGGTGAGGAAAAAATACCAGAAAAAAAACATTTTAACAGTGAAAATAATGCAGAAACCATTTTTGTATTACTTTTGCTTTGCAGGCTTTACAAGACCATGACTATATCTGGGGTATCATCAGCAAAACAGCCGTCAACCAAGATGGACACTCAGTCTCTCCGATGACCAAACCCTCCATGACACAACAAGAGGAGCTGCTGCGAAAAATCTACTCAGACTCCGACCTTGTAAATGTTCAGTACATAGAGGCACATGGGACTGGAACCCCGGTTGGAGACCCAACAGAGGCAGGAAGCATCTCTAATGTCATCGCTAAGGCCAGACCTCCCGGATCAGAGAGACTGTGGATTGGCTCCGTGAAGAGCAACATCGGACATACCGAATCGGCAGCCGGAGTGGCCGGACTCATTAAGGTTCTTCTTATGATGAAGCACGAGACCATTGTTCCCTCTGTTTTCTACTCTGAACAAACTGACAGTGTTGATGCCAAAGCCCTGAACCTTAAAGTTCCTCAGAAGGCAGAAAAATGGCAACCGTCTGGTGCACGAATTGCAGGGGTGAACAACTTTGGCTTTGGGGGAACAAATGCACATGCTGTTGTCAAACAGTACAAACATTCACCCATCAGACAAGAGCATGATGAGACACAACCAAGGTTCTTTGTCATGTCAGCAAAGTCAACAAAATCTCTCTTTCTCATGATGGAAGACACTGTTAAGCAGCTGGAGGCCGATAGTAAAGTTGATCTAGATTCTCTCTTGTACACGTCAGCTTGCAGAAGGAGCCATCTCAAACATAGATTCAGAAAAGCAATCATGGTATCATCTGTGGTTGATCTTAAAGATAAGTTAAGCGCTTCTGCTGGCAAGACTATCAGTCAAGCCCACTCTGATCCAAAGTTAGTGTTTGTCTTCTGCGGAAATGGCGTCACCTACCATGGTATGTGCAAGCAGCTCCTGAAACAAGAACCTGTCTTCAGAAGTAAAATCAAAGAGATTACAGAACTGTTCCAAAAGCTGAGTGGGCTGAACATCCTGGACGTGCTTGACAGTGAGTTTGAGAGTAGTGACTTCAAAAACCCAGAGGTTGTCCAACCATTGCTCTTTGCCATCCAGGTTGGCATTACCACCCTACTTTGGGGACATTGGGGTGTCAAGCCAGATGCGATGCTTGGACACTCTGTGGGCGAGGTAGCAGCCGCTCACTGCTCTGGCCTCTTGTCTCTTGAGGATGCGATAAAAGTCATCTATTTCCGCAGCAAGCTCCAGAGCAAAGTGACTGGCGGGATGATGCTTGTGATCAGCAACATGGCTGTATCGGAGGTAACTGCTCTTCTCCCTTCTTACTCTGGTAGAGTTTGCCTCGCTGCTTTCAACAGTCCACAGTCCTGCACCCTCTCAGGGGATGCAGATGCAATTAAGAGCCTCCATGCGGAGCTAAGTGCCTCAGCCAATGGTCAGAATCTGTTCCTGCGTCTGCTGAATGTCCCTGCTGCTTACCACAGCCACATGATGGATCCAATTCTGAAAGAAATCAAGGAAACGATCGGCCTCTTACAGGTGAACAATCTTGACACAGAGTTGTTCTCAACAGTGACAGGCAAGGAAGTCCAGCAGGGAGATTTCTGCACAGGTGAATACTGGGCTAGAAACATTCGTGAGCCAGTGGCCTTTGAGCAGGCAGTGCGGTTGGCAGCAAAAGGAAAGAAGAACGCAGTCTTTGTAGAGATAGCACCAAGAAGGGCACTGCAGCGAAACATCATTGAATCTCTGGATAGTGACACAGCTGTTCTTCCCTCTGTGCAGCCAGGGAAAGACCATGAGACAATCATGTCTGTAATTTCTAAGCTGTTCGAACTTGGGGTTCAGCTTGATTGGAACACCTTCTATGAAGGATATGAGACGATGCCGCTAACTTTCCCGAGATACACGTTTGATTGTTCTGACAGAGACGTGATCAGTGCAGCACAAGCAAATGCACCAAGTAATCACCCTGTGCTCAGCCAAACAGGAAGTGAGGGCAACATTTTCAGCTGTGACCTGAAGTCAGACTCTTCTTTCTACCTGAAAGAGCACAAACACAACAATGTACCTATCATCCCCGGTGCCTTCTATGCAGAGTTGGGTTTAGCCGCAGTCATGGCCAGTGCCAAACCAAAAGTACCACTCAACTCTCTACAGCTCAGTGTCAACTTCCACAGCCCGTATGTTTTAACGCAGAATTCACCTGACATTAAGGTGAAACTGGAACCAACCAAGACAGAAACCACTTTCACGGTATTCTCTCCATCTGCAGTTTATGCATCAGGCACAGTTGTTTCCAAAAGAGAGCGGCTGATTGAGGAGCAGAGCCTTTCAATGAGCGCCATCTTCAAAAGATGCAAATCTGTCATGAGCTTTCAGGAGCTCTATGGACATTTGTCTCAAGGAGGCTTTCAGTATGGAGATGTCTTCAAGAATAAAGGGAATGTGCACTATGGAGAAGATCTCAAGGAGGCTTTTGCAGTTGTAAAAGTTCCAGAGGAACTTCTATCGCAGTTGCATGACTACTGCATCCACCCTGTTGTGTTGGATTTTCTGATGCAGCTTCTCCCAGTCACAGTAAAAGAAAGCTTTGCTGGTAGACCAGGCTTCCCTGCCAAAATCGGAAGTTTGACCGTGTTTGAACCTTTGCAAGAGGAGATGATTGTGTATTTGAGAGCAGTCGATGTGGGTAGTGATCACTTTGAGTTTTGTGGCTGTTTTACAGACAGAGAAGGCAGAGTTTTGGTTGAGGCTAAACAAGTGATAATCAAGTATCTTGGTAGTCAGTCTCATGTGGTTGAGGACTACTTCTACCATAACTCCTTCAGTGTCATCCCTGACACTATCCTATCTGCTCCTCCTCCGAAGGCCTTGGTCTTCTGTGATGACATGGGGATCTCTAAAGGCCTGCAGTCACATTTGGACTCCAGATCTCAGTACATATCAGTCACACGTGCAAAGGATATTTTGAGCAATGGCTTCTCTTCCCTCTTTGCTAAATTCAAAATAAAAAATAAGCAGGAAAAGTTTGATGAGGTCTTGTTTCTGTGGGGCCAAGAAGACCTCACTTCACAGGCTGCTGATGTTGTTCTACAGAAAGTGGTGAGCTGCTGTGAGATTTTCCGTCAAATTGTCCTTGAGCTTAAGCGACTTCACTTTCCAGCCTCTATTAGAGCAGTAACCTACCGTTCATCTGAGGTCACAGTAGACCACGTCAATCCAGGATTTGCCATTGTTGGCATGACAAGATCATTTGCTGCAGAGATACCAGAGCTTTCATTTCAACTCATTGACATAGATAATGTCTCCGCTAAGGACATTGCAACTCTGTCTGAGGTCATTCGATCATATCCTTGTAGCAAGTACCCAGAGTTAGTAGTAAAAGATGGGCTGATTTTTAAACCTTCCATTGTCCATACTCCGCCTAAGGTCGTTGAAAGTTCAGGATCCAGTTTCACTTCAACAATGTCCGAGCATTTCATCCTTCAAACAGCTGATGCACATGAGATTACGCAAGTGAGTGCCATTCACTTTGATGAGGGGGACCTGCCAATCAGTGACGGAGCAGTTGAAATCCGTCCCAGCACGATTTGTGTCCATTCATCTGATTTCTTCCCCGTCAGTGCTACACACTTGAAATTTGGCCAGACACTGTACTGGGATAAACATTCCTCCCAAAGTCACAAGCTGCTGGCTCTTGATTTCAACGGTACTGTTAGCGCAGTTGGAAAAGATGTGAGAAAACTGAAGGTGGGAGATCACATTGCTTCCTGCTATCCTGTGGTGGCAGCTAGCAAGGTCCAGGTCCCAGAAGATGTGTGCTACAGCACAAAACGATTCCCATTCCTCCAAAAAACACCTTGTGTTTCCTACTATGTGCTGGCATGGGAGATCCTGCAACGAGCCTTACCCAGAGCCAAACATCATCTGGGAATCATATCCCCTGTTCCTGACTCGGCTCTGACCAAAGTCTTGGCACTTACTTCCTCACAATCTGGCTGGAATGTGGTTATTGGAACGCAGTGTAATGGTTCTTTTGTAGATGTCAAACAAATTGATGCATTTGTCATCCTGCCCCCACTTGACGAATCCTTGATTGACAAGATTTACAGTTTTCCAAGGGTCAAACATGTCGTCATCATCTGTGAATCTGAGACGCAGTGTTTGCTTGCTCGGAACATGTTCCATAGTGTGAAGGAAAGTGTTCAGGTGCAGATGATTCTGATACCAGCCATTTTGCAAAAGGGATATTTAAGTGCCCAAAGGCCACATATTTATCACTGGCTCAAATCCTTGAAGTTGAGCAGGAAATTTGCTGTTAAAAACTTCACCTTTCAGAATGTGAAGTCTGACAGCGTTGACACCTTTCATCCTCAGGAACTAGAGTCGTACTTCAACTCAAAGAAACTGGCTGTTGTGGCTCTGAACAAAGATGAAGGCAGTGTTCTGTCGGAGATCCCAGTGCTATCAACAAAAAAACTGCTTTTCCAAAAGAGGGGGGTGTACATAGTGACAGGTGGTCTTTCTGGTCTGGGCTTTGAAACTGTCAAGTTCATCTCCCAAAGAGGGGGGGGGTACGTTGTCATACTCTCCCGGAGCAAGCCCACACCAGATCTGCAGCAAGATATACACAACGTAGAGAATCAGTATGGAAACTGCATCACGAGCATGGAGTGTGACGTGTCTGTCTCTGAGCATGTGCACAGGGTTATTAGTGCCATTGGCCAGAAGTTCCCTGGTTGTCCAGTTAGAGGAGTGTTCCACAGTGCCGTTGTCCTGCATGATGGGCTGATTGAGACCCTTGACAGATCTCTGTATGAGAAAGTTCTCAAGCCAAAAGTAAAGGGTGTATTAAATTTGCACCAGGCAACACTGCAGTGCCAGTTACACTATTTTGTGTGTTACTCCTCCATCTCTGCTTTTCTGGGAAATGCATCACAAACAAATTATGCAGCAGCCAACACGTTCCTCGACATGTTCTGTCATTACAGGCGCAATCTCGGGCTGCCTGGACAGTCCATCAACTGGGGAGCGCTCAACCTTGGCCTCCTCTTGAACAAGGACCATTTCCAGCAATTTCTGGAGGCAAAGGGGATGATGGTGATGGATGTGGCTGAAATTCATAGAAGCTTAGAGCAGTGCCTCCTGCTCGATAAACCCCAACAGGTTATTTGCAGGTTTCACTTCAGAAACCTCAGGTTCAACGTCCTCTCTCAAAATACATCATTGACCATGCGCCTGTCCGCGTTAGTTAATGAGGCGTCGCAAAAATCAAACGAAACAGATGCTCAAGCCAAACAAGCCGAATGTATCTCGCCCAAAGAGTTTGTCATCTCTCTCCTCACCGAGACCATCGGCGTTGATCCCAGTGAGCTGAAAGACGACTCACTTCTCTCATCTTTTGGCGTCGACTCAATGCAGGCCATGACTCTGCAGAACCTGATCTTTCAGACAAGAGGAGTGAACTTACCTCTGGTGAAACTGTTGGATCCCAACGCCACAGTATCGACGGTGGTAGATGCGCTGAGTGAAGGAGCCGAAGGTGAAAATGTCAATGTTGACGCAGTGACGAGTAACTCCACTCGCAAAATGGAGGATCTTTCAACTAGATTGTAAAGATTTGCAAATGCACTGAAAGGATATGGAAATACATATACAGAAAGATTTATTGTTTATTTCAGCAGATGGTTTATAATGGCAATTGTAATCCAGTAGCATAATTGTGTTTAAAGCAGGTGTATTAAGGTGAAACTGGAACAAACCAAGACAGAAACCAGTTTCACGGTATTCTCTCCATATGCAGTTTATGCATCAGGCACAGTTGTTTCCAAAAGAGAGCGGCTGATTGAGGAGCAGAGCCTTTCATTGAGTGCCCTCATCCAAAGGTAATTTATAATGGCAAACGTAATCCAGTAGCATAATTGTGTTTTAAGCAGGTGTCATATTTATTGACCTTTTATATGCCTTCATTTTGAAATTGTATTTTGAAAGGGATTAAATTGTTATAACCATATACAATATTTTACTCATTTTTCCGCAGATGTGGCCCATTTTGATTTTGAATAATTATGCATTTTTTATTTAATTGTGTGAAAATATGAACAGCATTCAATACAAACTGCTGGATGTAATGCATTCAGTATTCTCAAACTGATGTTGAGTATATATTATGTACATAATTTTTTGTTATTTCATTCAAATGTGATCTTTCCAAGTGTGTGATTGGGTTCAGACTGACCTTAACCTACATCTGCCTGTTTTACAATCACTCGACAAGTCATCGTCAATTGTAGTAGCTGATTATCAACTTTATAATGGTGAAATAAAAGCATGTGTATTCTGGCACGTCCTGCACATGATATCTTGGCAAGCGAGTGCGATTACTGAGCCTTTTTCTATTAGAATTAATAATTAATTACATCATACACAAAAAGAAATTGTTCCCGGGGAGTAGATTTCTGCCTCAAGGAAAGACAAATAAAATGAGAGCAGAACCAGAAATCTATAATAAAAGCCCTTCACTACTGTTTTAATAGTAAAATTACAATTAAAGAATTTATTACTCCTCTAAATCAATAAAGGATTTGACTATTCTGACGTGTTTTTGCCATGTTAATATTTGGAATGGACACTAAAGTAGAATTGACATTATAATAAACTTTAAATGTCATTGCTGGAGTTTATGACACTTAATAATGTTTTTAATTGTTGTTTTTATGAAACAATAAATGAAGCTGCCAAATTGTCTTCGTACCTTCATAGGGCAAAGAATCTACTCAGACTCCGACCTTTTAAATGTTCAGTACATAGAGGCACATGGGACTGGAACCCCGGTTGGAGACCCAACGGAGGCAGGAAGCATCTCTAACGCCATCGCTAAGGCCAAACCTCCCGGATCAGAGAGACTGTGGATTGGCTCAGTGAAGAGAAACATCGGACATACCGAATCGGCAGCTGGAGTGGCCGGACTCATTAAGGTTCTTCTTATGATGAAGCACAAGACCATTGTTCCCTCCGTTTTCTACTCTGAACAAACTGCCAGTGTTGATGCCAAAGCCCTGAACCTTAAAGTTCCTCAGAAGGCAGAAAAATGGCAACCGTCTGGTGCACGAATTGCAGGGATGAACAACTTTGGCTTTGGGGGAACAAATGCACATGCTGTTGTCAAACAGTACAAACAGTCACCAATCAGACAAGAGCATGATGAGACACAACCAAGGTTCTTTGTCATGTCAGCCATG
Organism: Limanda limanda; assembly: GCF_963576545.1. Taxonomy (NCBI): domain Eukaryota; kingdom Metazoa; phylum Chordata; class Actinopteri; order Pleuronectiformes; family Pleuronectidae; genus Limanda; species Limanda limanda. The sequence continues at coordinate 9,343,291 of NC_083655.1, forward strand.
TCAACAAAATCTCTCTCTCTCATGATGGAAGACACCCTTAAACAGCTGGAGGCCGATAGTAAAGTTGATCTAGATTATCTCTTGTACACGTCAGCTTGCAGAAGGAGCCATCTCAAACATAGATTCAGAAAAGCCATCATGGTATCATCTGTGGTCGACCTTAAAGATAAGTTGAGCGCTTCTGCTGGCAAAACTATCAGCCACCCACACGCTGGCTAAAAAACTAGAAGGTGAGCACCTCACTCTTTAAAAAGCTCCATCTGGCAGCTCTGGTATCTTTCACTTTCTCGTTCATGTTTTACTGCAACATTTTTCAAGTTATTAAAATGTTTTCCCTAGGCACGGGTGTGACGACGTACTCCCTCCACCCTGGTGTCGTCCAGACCGATTTGTGGCGCCACCTTAGCGGCCCCCAGCAGTTCATCATGAGGATGGTCAGTCCCTTCACCAAAGACTCTGCGCAGGGAGCTCAGACGACCATTTACTGCGCGGTGGAGCCGACACTGGAGAAGGAGAGCGGTGGATACTACAGGTACTTTGATTTAGACTGTATGTAACAGACTTGAAACACACGCAACTCAGGACTTGATATTTGTTGCTTTATTCACCTGCAGACCTGCAGATATGAAGTAAATGTCACTGAGTCAGCAGCTCCACACAACAGTCCTCTGTGAGGAAAGAGTTAAACTCTCTTTTTTTTCTTTTCTCCACACAAAAATCACACACAACAAACCACTGGAAAAACAGTCATTAAACCAAAATAGAAATCCCACATACCTGCAGATATGAAGTAAATGTCACTGAGTCAGCAGCTCCACACAACAGTCTACAAAATAAAATACATTAACATCAAGGCCTGTCAAAATCAGCGTGGCGAAAACAAAATGGCGGCCGCATTAAAATAAAAACATCTCCGTGGATGATAAATAACAATATGTACAAAACATATAAACATTCGAAACAACAACACAAGATACCTATATATACAATATACAATTTACAACGGTAATTTCTTTAAGGAAAACTATAAACAGTGCGGAGCTTTTCTACATGCCACCTACCCTCTGTGAGGAAAGAGTTGAACTGAGGGAAAAACGAACTGACAGGAAGTAACACACTCGGGGAGCAGAAAAAGTGGTACACAGTGACATCACTTCCGCAGGAAGGGTTAACAAAATAAAATAACACAGCAGTCCATACGTTTCCTCTGAGCACATAGAACACTGTCCGATACATGATGTCTTTGTCTTTTCAGTGTGCTCCTGCAGCCTGCTCAGCAGCTGGGAAAGACGACGCCCTTGCTCAGAAGTTGTGGGACCTGAGCTGTCGCCTGCTTTCCATCACGTGAAAATGTGTCCGTCTGGATTTGGAATGAAATCCCAGAGTTTACAGTCTGATATGATGGGTTTTCTTATATCGATATATACACATGTTTTTCAACAGTTCTTGTTTGTATTTGTTTTACTTATGAACGTACAGTATGATGCATGGAACTGGAAGTATTTATAATAAAGCAACTACTGAGATAAGTTTACATTACATTACCTTTTCTAATTGGTCAGACTGCAGCGTCTTCTCAATGTCATTATTTTCTGTACTGTTTTGTCCTGAAATTAAACTCTCTAACACTCCGTCACTTTGTTTCTGTTCTTGTTTTCAATAAGGAAACCTGTTTTTTAGCCAAATACATGTGGAAAAAGTGCAAAACCACAACATTATAATTGTATTACTAGGGTTCCTCCTCATCAAGTCAGTCATGATTTATTTAGTTACTTCCTTTTCCTCATACCTCAGGGGCTTCGTCACTGCTTTGATATTAAGCAAGAGGTCAAACTTTTATGCTGCCAGGTGATTCCAGTGTACCTGTGGAGGATTGCTAAAGGCAATAAAACAGGTTGAACATCAATATTCCGGGGTAGTTTACCAGAGGTTATTGGGGCCAGGATGACTATCAAAAAAGTTTATGAGTTCCTGAGAAGACAGCGTTCTTTATAACTTTATAACTTTTACTTTACTATTTATGTTAAATAAGTAACATTATGAAAGTATATCATTATTTACCTTTTACTTTTAAACAGTAATTTGGTGAAAGGAAGCTAAAATGCTGCAGTAGAGATAATATCGAGGGGGGGGGGGGGTAACAGAGGTTCCATGTTAAACTGATTTGGTTGATTGTCAGTGATGAAGATGTAACTGTGATAAACTGAAACGAGATGAGACATGAAGTCACTCCCTTGCTTGATAACTTATTGATTTACCTGTGAATCTCAGTGTTATCTTTGTTTAACCAGACTTCCCACATGAAGTGCCATAAAATGTTTCTGAAGACATGAAACTCCATGGTAACTTTAGTAATCAATCAATCATTAATCTTTAAAAGAGAAAAGAGGTTTACTATAAGAATCAGCCCCGGGTCTGGCAGCGATAGCATCACTTGGGGGAAAAGGCAAACGGTACGGATGTATAGGAGATCTGGTGCAAGACTAAACTGGACTTATTACAAACTCCTTTAGTATATGAACCACTTTTATTTCTGAATGTGAGACGCCTGCAGGGACGGTGCACTAAAGATTTGTGATTTTCTCCCGTGCACAGAGAAGATGGAGGAAGCTGAGGACGCAATCGCAGTGGTTGGCATTGGATGCAATTTTCCTGGAGGTAATGTTTTAAAGAAACATTTTACATTATAGAAAGATGTTATTCTGTATAATGGAACATTGTAATTTCCAAACAGGAGAGGGGCTTGAGAATTTCTGGAAGGTTCTTCTTGATGGGAGAAACTGTTCCTTGCCAATTCCAAAAAAGAGGTTTGACATGTCCGCCTGGTATGACCCCGACGAAAACAAAGCGGGTAAATCCCGCACTGCCAAGGCTGCTCTCGTTGATGGGTAAGTGTTAAAATCTTATTATATTTAGATCTAGAGGTTTATTTACTCTGTTTTGTGAGCATATAGGTTTTATGTATATTCTATAACATATACTTTACGGTTGTATGGGGTCATCTTCTCATTAACATGATCTTTGAACCTATACATGGTCACTAATGAAGTAAAAGAGTATATCGGAAAATTTTGTTAGATGCTCCTGATAATAGTTATAATAAATAATGAATCATTATTTAATCATTATTTATTATAACTTTTATAACTGTCAAACGATTAAAATATTTAATTGCGATTAATCGCATTTATGTCATAGTTAACTCGCAATTAATCGCAAATTTTTATCTATTCTAAATGTCCGTTCATTTATTTTTTTTCCATCCTTTTTTTTTAGTTTAATGCTCTTATCAACATGGAAAAGTGGATTGGCTTGCTTTATGCAAATGTTTTATTTTATTGAAAAACAACATTGCCAAACAGGGCGGTACAAAATAAAATTATGAAGTGCACATTTCAGGTAAACAAGGACTCAGCCTATAGTGCAGTTAAACCATGGCTTAATATTAAAAAAAATTCAAGTTTGCTGTGAACATAGCAGTCAGGCCTCTTATTTCAGAAACAATGAACCATAACAGTTAGGTTACCAATAAAAGGTAAGCCTACTACTTCTTTGCTTTCAGCTAGCTACTCAAACAGACAAGCAACAAAATAACAAACAAACAAAATACACAGGCAAGTGTCGGCCTACTTTGAAATAAATTAAACACAGAACTTTGTAGGGCTATTTGAGTCCTCCCCATATTTGTGGAAAATGTATGAAATAAGAAGTACCCTATTTTTAAATAAATAAAACCATATAGCTGCAGCCTAATAGTGTAACGGACTGGGTTTATGTTTTTGTTTGGTTTTGACGTATGTTCAGTAAAACACTGTGTTGAAGGAGCGTTCTGATATCCTGAGGGTCAGTGAAGGGGTCGGGGTCGGACATGTGACTGTTTGGACCAATAGGATGGGGTTGTTCAGGGATCGGGGCTCAATGAGGAAGTGAAGTGTTTTTGATGTGTGCGAGTGACGGAGTGCACATGTACGTGTAGAGGATAATAAAAGCTACTAAACCACGAAGAAGTTCCGTGTCCTGTGTAACGGGGTCACTACAATAGCTTAAAAATACATATTTTAGTTGGCGAAATATTAAAACAAAAAGCGAGAGCAGGTCAGACTGGATCCGAACACAGATACTGAAGCTGCAGCTCTGCTTTAACTCGCGTTAAAAAAATTGACGGCGTTAAAATGGGTTTGCGTTAACGCCGTTAATAACGCGTTAAACTGACAGCTCTAATAATGATATTTAAAAAATCAGCTCTGGAACAACTACAGATGTTGGTATTTTCCCAAAACAAACCAAGAAAAGTGTCTCAAGCAGCTTCTCAGTATTTTAAATCTGACATAAAGTGAAAAATATTGTTAAAATACTTATCTCCTAAATAGATTCAGTGGTTTCAATCTTTTCTTTTCTCCAGGTTTAATGATTTTGACCACAAGTTCTTTGGCATCAACCACAGTGAAGTGGAACAAATGGATCCTCAGCAGAAGCAGCTCCTTCAGTGTGTTTACAGAGCTTTAGAAAACGCTGGGATTCCGATGGAGGAGGCCAGCGGCACCAGCACAGGAGTGTTTCTAGGTAAGACAATAAAACATTTAAAGCTACTGCGTCTACTACTGTCTTCTAAAGATATAAATCATTTCTGCGTGATTATATTGTTTGAACCAAGTTTAAACGTGAAAACTGTCAAAATAAATAACCCATTGTTGCGGATGGAAATCAAAGGCAGGAGGCGTCGTTCTCAAGTTAAAATTAAGCAGGTTTATTCAGAGGTCACAGGTCAGGAAACTGCTGTGTCTAGCAAATGGACATGCATGGGCCCATGCATGGGCCTCCAGTCCTACGCAGTAGGCTGACAGAAAAAAAGGCGTTTTCACAAAGTGCGCATATAGCTTATATATCGATACTGGGCATGACAGAGGTTCTTCTTGGATTGGGATTGGTCGAGACTAGACGGTCCTGCCTTCTTGGCGTTGGGTTGTCCTCCTGGCGTTGCGTGTTGATGATGATCTGCATGCCACTGTTGTGGCCACCAGAGGTCATAAGCATATTGCCTGAGTGTGTGCTCATTACATGTGTGAAGTGAAACCAGAGGTCATAGTGTCCCGGCCTCAAAGCATTCTAAGACTGATAATTTCACAGGAGAGAGAACATCTCAGAATTTAATATAATGGAGTCTTTCATGAAAGCACTGTGAGAGAAAGCCTCCCCTCCGTCTAATCTGCTGTGTTTCAGACTCCTTGTTTGATACGGAGCATGAGAACTAGCTGGAGTTGTGTGTGTGTACTGATGTGTGGTGAGAGAGAAGCCTGTATCAGAGTTTAAGCATGAATCATCTGAAGTTGAAAAGAAGAAGAATGTATGTGCGTTTACGCTCAAAGGACATTATGTGTATCTGACTACACTTTAAAGTGTGTGTATGTGTGTGAACAGTGGTGTATTATCAATACCATGATGAGGAGTAATCTATTGAGTGTCAATATGTTTCATTTATTTTTATTCAGGCCTAATGAACAGAGATTACGAAACAAATGCTGCTCACGTGCACCCGAGTACGATCAACCACTGGACTGGCACCGGCCTCGCCATGAGCATCGCAGCAAACAGAGTCTCATACATCTTCAACTTCACTGGGCCGTCACTGACCCTAGACACCGCCTGCTCCTCGTCCCTCGTGGCTCTTCATCTCGCTTGTCAATCCATCAAACAAGGTGTGTAGGAATGACAGGTTTAACCAACTGGAATAACACTTCAGAAAGTAACTACATACTTTTATGACAAGGCTGAAATGTGTTTTTTCTTATCAGGTGATTGTGACATGGCTGTTTGTGGAGGTGTGAACGGCATCTTTGCGCCAAGAATGTTTGTCGCTCTCAGCAAAGCCAAGATGATTTCACCTGAAGGGACGAGCAGACCTTTCTCCAGAACGGCAGACGGCTACGGCCGAGGGGAGGGCTGCGGGGTTGTTCTACTGAAACCACTGAAAAAGGTCAGAAAGCTCAAAACCCTGAGTTGAGTTAACTTCTTTCATTCCTCAGGAATGTGTTTCATTTCCTGTTCTTAGAGTTTGTATTGACACGCTGGTCAAAGGCAAAACTAATAAAGCACTAAAGCAGATTCACACTCATAATATGTAATGCAGATGGCTCGGTTCACAGGCATCAGTCAAACAAGGTCAGAGGTGTCAAAATTAAACAGTTGAAACAATACTGGTCACACAAATAAGAACAGGACTGAATGACACTGTACTCAGCATTAACAAGACAAACAACATTTTGTAATTATTAACGTCAGACCATGTCAGATATAAGACCAGTGTCAGTTAATAATTTAGTGATTACAGTCAAAGTTATATTAGTCTCTAACTTCCTGCTTACCCTGTTTGGTTTCAGTCATGCAAATAAAGTTTAATCTGTGGGGCCCATATTCCCTGTTGTGCACAAGGAGCAGATTGAGTCGTTGGCTGATTATTAATAATCATAAAATAAGATTATTAATACAAATTAATAATAGCGGGGCACCACCCTGGTATCAGGGACCAATAATAATCTGTGAAAATTAAAATCAATTTGGAAAGTTCAATTAAAGGGACTCTTACCTTTGTTGCATTTGAGAATTACAGCACATTCAAATCATCCCGCCTTCCTCCAATGCCCCACCCCCTCGTTCCCATCCGCAGTGTTTTTTTGAAGAAACTTTATTTACAAGCAGACTTACAATCTACTGCCTCCGCGCACGCACGTGAGTTTTTGTTTACCAAAGCAATGGATTCGGATTCAGAAGCACCGGTAAGTTATATACAATTACATTCACATATGATGACGCGGGCCCGAATGCGCCACAAGAAGCAGACGGAAAACCTGCATGTCCATGCAGCAAACAGACAGGTCTGTCGGCCAATAAGGTCCTTCGGTCCGAAGAATTTTATTGGTTGAAGTTTTCACTAAATATTATGAGAGTGAAATAATTGTTTGTTTTTACTCCTGGTGGGTCTGTCTTGCATTTTAGAGTGTCATTACCTTATTAATACCAATTTAACCTTATCCAAAAAAAGTGTAAAAATGCAACAAAGGTAAGAGTCCCTTTAATAATATAAATAGGTAATATTAATGATTACAAAATGAACAGTGAAGGTTTAAGTCTGAGCACTGACCGTCATAATCCAGCTATAATCACATACAAATGCACAAATAATCACAAACGCAAGTACTTTAATTACAAATAGAATTTATCAAAAGATAGTAACAGTAAAGCAAATCACTGAACACTTTCTCAACAAAATCCACTTTACCAAAAACATTAACCACACAAGCGAATATAACGATGTAAAAATACACATGTTGGGATGCTGTTGCAGTTAATGTTGTAGCAACAAGTAAGTATATGCTTGAAAAAAATGATTAAATGCCGTTTTTACTGCAGGCTGATAACAGCAAAAGTATGTGATATTATTAGCGCGGCGCTTCAGCTTCCAGTGTTAACAGCCAAGCGCCGGCGCGCTTGGGATTAGCGCTCCGGCGTCGCTTAGGCATCTCTTCCGTGTTGTTGTGAACCCGGCGTTAGGATTCTGGAGTTACATGTAGGCCCCTCCATTGTTCTCTTTACCTGGCTTTAGATCCCAACATCACCATTTCAAATTGACCTTCTCCCTCCCTGAGAAAAAACGACCAGAAAAAAAAACATTTTAACAGTCAAAGTAATGCAGAAACCATTTTTGTCTTATTTTTGCTTTGCAGGCATTACAAGACCATGACAATATCTGGGGTATCATCAGCAAAACAGCCGTCAACCAAGATGGACACTCAGTAACTCCGATGACCAAACCCTCCATGACACAACAAGAAGAGCTGCTGCGAAGAATCTACTCAGACTCCAACCTTGTAAATGTTCAGTACATAGAGGCACATGGCACTGGAACCCCAGTTGGAGACCCAACGGAGGCAGGAAGCATCTCTAACGTCATCGCTAAGGCCAAACCTCCCGGATCAGAGAGACTGTGGATTGGCTCGGTGAAGAGCAACATCGGACATACCGAATCGGCAGCTGGAGTGGCCGGACTCATTAAGGTTCTTCTTATGATGAAGCACGAAACCATTGTTCCCTCCGTTTTCTACTCTGAACAAACTGACAGTGTTGATGCCAAAGCCCTGAACCTTAAAGTTCCTCAGAAGGCAGAAAAATGGCAACCGTCTGGTGCACGAATTGCAGGGGTGAACAACTTTGGCTTTGGGGGTACAAATGCACATGCTGTTGTCAAACAGTACAAACATTCACCCATCAGACAAGAGCATGATGAGACACAACCAAGGTTCTTTGTCATGTCAGCTAATTCAACAAAATCTCTCTCTCTCATGATGGAAGACACCATTAAACAGTTAGAGGCCAATAGTAAAGTTGAGTTGGATTCTCTCTTGTACACGTCAGCTTGCAGAAGGAGCCATCTCAAACATAGATACAGAAAAGCCATCATGGTATCATCAGTGGTTGATCTTAAAGATAAGTTAAGCGCTTCTGCTGGCAAAACTATCAGCCAAGCATACTCTGATCCAAAGTTAGTGTTTGTCTTCTGCGGAAATGGCGTCACTTACCATGGTATGTGCAAGCAGCTCCTGAAACAAGAACCTGTCTTCAGAAGTAAAATCAAAGAGATTACAGAACTGTTCAAAAGGCTGAGTGGGCTGAACATCCTGGACGTGCTTGACAGTGAGTTTGAGAGTAGTGACTTCAAAAACCCAGAGGTTGTCCAACCATTGCTCTTTGCCATCCAGGTTGGCATTACCACCCTACTCAGACATTGGGGTGTCAAGCCAGATGCGATACTTGGACACTCTGTGGGTGAGGTAGCAGCCGCTCACTGCTCTGGCCTCTTGTCTCTTGAGGATGCGATAAAAGTCATCTATTTCCGCAGCAAGCTGCAGAGCAAAGTCACTGGCGGGATGATGCTTGTGATCAGCAACATGGCTGTATCGGAGGTAACTGCTCTTCTCCCTTCTTACTCTGGTAGAGTTTGCCTTGCTGCTTTCAACAGTCCACAGTCCTGCACCCTCTCAGGGGATGCAGATGCAATTAAGAGCCTCCATGCAGAGCTAAGTGCCTCAGCCAATGGTCAGAATCTGTTCCTGCGTCTGCTGAATGTCCCTGCTGCTTACCACAGCCACATGATGGATCCAATTCTGACAGAAATCAAGGACACAATTGGCCTCTTACAGGTGAACAATCTTGACACAGAGTTGTTCTCAACAGTGACAGGCAAGGAAGTCCAGCAGGGAGATTTCTGCACAGGTGAATACTGGGCTAGAAACATTCGTGAGCCAGTGGCCTTCGAGCAGGCAGTGCGGTTGGCAGCGAAAGGAAAGAAGAATGCAGTCTTTGTAGAGATAGCATCAAGAAGGGCACTGCAGCGAAACATCATTGAATCTCTGACTAGTGACACAGCTGTTCTTCCTTCTGTGCAGCCAGGGAAAGACCATGAGACCATCATGTCTGTAGTTTCTAAGCTGTTCGAACTTGGGGTTCAGGTTGATTGGAACACCTTCTATAGAGGATATGAGACAATGCCGCTGCCTTTCCCGAGATACACGTTTGATCTCTCTGACAGAGACGTGATGATCAGTGCAGCACAAACGAATACACCAAGTAATCACCCTGTGCTCAGTCAAACAGGAAGTTATAGCAACATTCTCAGCTGTGATCTGCAGTCCGACTCCTCTTTCTACCTGAAAGAGCACAAACACAACAATGTACCCATCATCCCCGGTGCCTTCTATGCCGAGTTAGGTTTAGCCGCAGTCATGGCCAGTGCCAAACCAAAAGTACCCCTCAACTCTCTACAGCTCAGTGTCAACTTCCACAGCCCGTGTGTTTTAACACAGAATTCACCTGACATTAAGGTGAAACTGGAACAAACCAAGACAGAAACCAGTTTCACGGTATTCTCTCCATCTGCAGTTTATGCATCAGGCACAGTTGTATCAAAAAGAGAGCGGGTGATTGAGGAGCAGAGCCTTTCACTGAGAGCCCTCTTCAAAAGATGCAAATCTGTCATGAGCTTTCAGGAGCACTATGGGTATCTGTCTAAAGCAGGCTTTCAGTATGGAGATGTCTTCAAGAATAAGGAGAATGTGCACTATGGAGAAGATCTCAAGGAGGCTTTTGCAGTTGTAACAGTTCCAGAGGAACTTCGATCGCAGTTGCATGACTACTGCATCCACCCTGTTGTGTTGGATTTTCTGATGCAGCTCTTCCCAGTCACAGTAAAACAAATCTTTGATGGTAGAACAGGCTTTCCTGCCAAAATCGGAAGTTTGACCGTGTTTGAACCTTTGCAAGAGGAGATGATTGTGTATTTGAGAGCAGTCAATGTGGGTAGTGATCACTTTGAGGTGTGTGGCTGTTTTACCGACAAAGAAGGCAGAGTGTTGGTTGAGGCTAAACATGTGACAATAAAGTTTCTTGGCAGTCAGTCTCATGTGGTTGAGGACTACTTCTACCATAACTCCTTCAGTGTCATCCGTGACACTATCTTGTCTGCTCCTCCTCCGAAGGCCTTGGTCTTCTGTGATGACATGGGGATCTCTAAAGGCCTGCAACAACATTTGGACTCCAGATCTCAGTACATATCAGTCACACATGCAAAGGATATTTTGAGCAATGGCTTCTCTTCTCTCTTTGCTCAATTCAAAATCAAAAATAGGCAGGAAAAGTTTGATGAGGTCTTGTTTCTGTGGGGCCAAGAAGACCTCACTTCACAGGCTGCTGATGTTGCTCAACAGAAAGTGGTGAGCTGCTGTGAGATTTTCCGTCAAATTGTCCTTGAGCTTAAGCGACTTCACTTTCCAGCCTCTATTAGAGCAGTAACCTACCGTTCATCTGAGGTCACAGCAGACCACGTCAATCCAGGTTTTGCGATCGTTGGTTTGACCAGATCATTTGCTGCAGAGATACCAGAGCTTTCATTTCAACTCATTGACATAGATACTGCCTCTGCTAAGGGCATTGCAACTCTGTCTGAGGTCATTCGATCATATCCTTGTAGCAAGTACCCAGAGTTGGTGGTAAAAGATGGGCTGATTTTGAAACCTTCCATTGTCCATACTCCGCCTAAAGTCATTGAAAGTTCAGGATCCAGTTTCACTTCAACAATGTCTGAGCATTTCATCCTTCAAACAGCTGATGCTCATGAGATTACTCAAGTGAGTGCCATTCACTTTGATGAGGGGGACCTGCCAATCAGTGACCGGGCAGTTGAAATCCGTCCCAGCACGATTTGTGTCCATTCATCTGATTTCTTCCCCGTCAGTGCTACACACTTGAAATTTGGCCGGACATTATACTGGGATAAACATTCCTCCCAAAGTCACAAGCTGCTGGCTCTTGATTTCAACGGTACTGTTACCGCAGTTGGAAAAGATGTGAAAAAACTGAAGGTGGGAGATCAAGTTGCTTCCTGCTATCCTGTGGTGGCAGCCAGCAAGGTCCAGGTCCCAGAAGATGTGTGCTACAGCACAAAACGATTCCCGTTCCTCCAAAAAACACCCTGTGTTTCCTACTATGTGCTGGCATGGGAGATCCTGCAACGAGCCTTACCCAGAGCCAAACATAATCTAGGAATCATATCCCCTGTTCCTGACTCGGCTCTGACCAAAGTCTTGGCACTTACTTCCTCACAATCTGGCTGGAATGTGGTTATTGGAACGCAGTGTAATGGTTCTTTTGTAGATGTCAAACAAATGGATGCATTTGTCATCCTTCCCCCACTTGAAGAATCCTTGATTGACAAGATTTGCAGTTTTCCAAGGGTCCAACATGTCGTCATCATCTGTGAATCTCAGACGCAATGTTTGCTTGCTCAGGACATGTTCCACAGTGTGAAGGAAAGTGTTCAGGTGCAGACGATTCTGATACCAGCCATTTTGCAAAAGGGATCTTTAAGTGCCCAAAGGCCACAAATTTATCACTGGCTCAAATCCTTGAAGTTGAGCAAGAAATTTGCTGTTGAAAACTTCACCTTTCAGAATGTAAAGTCTAACAGCGTGGACACCTTTCATACTCAGGAACCAGAGTCGTACTTCAGCTCAAAGAAACTGGCTGTTGTGGCTCTGAACAAAGACGAAGGCAGTGTTCTGTCGGAGATCCCAGTGCTATCAACAAAAAAACTGCTTTTCCAAAAGAGGGGGGTGTACATAGTGACAGGTGGTCTTACTGGTCTGGGCTTTGAAACGGTCAAGTTCATCTCCGAAAGAGGAGGGGGGTATGTTGTCATACTCTCCCGGAGCAAGGCCACACCAGATCTGGAGCAAGATATACACAACGTAGAGAATCAGTACGGAAACTGCATCACGAGCATGGAGTGTGATGTGTCTGTCTCTGAGCATGTGCACAGGGTTATTAGTGCCATTAGCCAGAAGTTCCCTGGTTGTCCAGTTAGAGGAGTGTTCCACGGTGCCGTGGTCTTGCATGATGGGCGGATTGAGGCCCTTGACAGATCTCTGTATGAGAAAGTTCTCAAGCCAAAAGTAAAGGGTGTATTAAATTTGCACCAGGCAACACTGCAGTGCCAGTTACACTACTTTGTGTGTTACTCCTCCATCACTGCTTTTCTGGGAAATGCATCACAAACAAATTATGCAGCAGCCAACACGTTCCTCGACATGTTCTGTCATTACAGGCGTAATCTCGGGCTGGCTGGACAGTCCATCAACTGGGGAGGGCTCAACCTTGGTCTCCTCCTGAACAAGGTGCATAAACAGAAATTTCTGGAGGCAAGGGGTATGATGGTGATGGAAGTGGCTGAAATTCATAGAAGCTTGGAGCAGTGCCTCCTGCTCAATCAACCCCAACAGGCCATTTGCAGGTTTCACTTCAGAAACCTCAGGTTCAACATCCTCTCTCAAAATCCATCATTGAACATGCGCCTGTCTCCGTTAGTTGAAGAGGCTAAGCAAAAATCTAACGAAACAGATGCGCAAGCCAAACAAGCCGAACGTATCTCGCCCAAAGAGTACGTCATCTCTCTCTTCACCCAGACCATCGGCATTGAGCCCAGTGAGCTGAAAGACGACTCACTTCTCGTGTCTTTGGGCATCGACTCCATGCAGGCCATGACTCTGCAGAATCTGATCTTTCAGGCGAGAGGAGTGAACTTACCTCTGGTGAAACTGTTGGATCCCAAAGCCACAGTATCAGCAGTGGTAGCTGCGCTGAGTAAAGGAGCCGGAGATGAAAATTTCAGTGTTGACGCAGTGACGAGTAACTCCACTCACGAAATGGAGGATCTTTCAACCAGATTGTAAAGATGACAAATGCATTTAAAGCATATGTAAAAACGTATGCAGAAAGATGTATTGTTTATTTCAGCAGATGATTTAAAATTGAAATTGCATCCAGTAGTATAATTGTGTTTAAAAAAGGTGTCATTTTTATTGACCTTTTATTTGCCTTCATTTTGAAATTGTATTTTGAAAGGTATTACATTGTTATAACCATATACAATATTTTACCCATTTTTCCGCAGATGTGGCCCATTTTGATTTTGAATAATTATGCATTTTTTATTTAATTGTGTGAAAATATGAACAGCATTTAATACAAACTGCTGGATGTAATACATTCAGTATTCTCCAACTGATGTTGAGTATATGTACATAATTTTTTTGTTATTTCATTCAAATGTGATCTTTCCAAGTGTGTGATTGGGTTCAGACTGACCTTAACCTACATCTGCCTGTTTTACAATCACTCGACAAGTCATGGTCAATTGTAGTAGATGATTATCAACTTTATAATGGTGATGGAAATAAAAGCATGTGTATTGTTGAGATATCTATGTGATGTCCTCTATCTTATGAATATATTTTACTATATTTTACCTACATTTATATCCTGTCAATCAACATTAGCTGTGTAGTTTATAGAATTAACAATATTACAACTGTTTCTTTCATCTGGAGTAATGTATAACTTCTGGACTCAGGCACAGGGTCAAACACAGAGCGCAACCATCTGAGTGTCAAACTGACTGCAAAGTGCAACTTGGGGAAAGCCTGAGAAGGAAATTCATCTTGAGATTTGAGATAATGAAAGCACGGATTCTCAGGAAGGAGAGAGGATGTGCCCGGACTAAAACAAAGAACCATTTCATGAATTATTATAGGAAAAACATATGAAATCCTCCTCTAAGGTCTAATCTGCTTGGTCTCTCCACTGTAAAAAACTCCCTTCTTGATAGAGACACCTGGTGGAGTAAACCTTCTCTCACAATGATGTGCTTGCAGAAAACTGCACTTTGAGAGACAGTACACATCTGGCCAATTGCTGAGTGCGCTCAAGAAAAGACCTGCCTCTGTGTTGCACGCTGTGTCTCTTACAAATACTGTGGACTTGGGAAAGTGGGGGTTTCTTCTCGACATGATCCAGTGACCTGGTGACGTGTCCAGCAGAACTCCAGAGACTCTGTAAGTATTGTTCTTATACAATAAACATATTACTGTGAAACTTTTGAACACTGATCTTGTCTGAATTATTAACCTTTCCCACTTGAACCTCGAATCAACGAACACGCTGTTTGGTCCAGAAAGGACCGGGCTCGACAGTATTCTGGCACGTCCTGTACATGACTACTTGGCAGGCGAGTGTGATAACTGAGCCTTTTGATATTAGAATTAATAATTTATTACATCATACACAAAAAGAAATTGTTCCCGTGGAGTAGATTTCTGCCTCAAGGAAAGACAAATAAAATGAGAGCAGATACAGAAATCTATAATAAAAGCCCTTCACACTACTGTTTTTATAGTAAAATTACAATTAAAGAATTTATTACTCCTCTAAATCAATAAAGGATTTGACTATTCTGAGGTGTTTTTGCCATGTTAATATTTGGAAGGGACACTAAAGTAGAATTGACATCATAATAAACTTTAAAGGTCAATGCTGGAGTTTATGACACTTTATAATAAATGTCTTTGTTGTTTTTATGAAACAATAAATTAAGCTGCCATATTCTCTTCGTACCTGATAAGGTTGGTTTATTTACAGATATTATTTAATGGAGGTTACACAACTTCTCTCATTGGTCAGAAGTGTAACTTCGAAGAAAAAGAAAAGCTTCACATTTTAGTTGTGAATCTTATTATAGTGACATAGGCATTAAAAGTGAATTCACTGTGTGTCTGTTGGCCACATGGGGCAGTATACAGACTCTTGAGCACCATTATATATATACAAGAAAGAAATCAGAGCTCTGGATTTAATAATAATGTGAGTGCACTCAGATATCAGTGGAAAATACACATATAAAATATACTTTGAACCAACAAGACTAAGTTTTATGTTAAACTTAACGTCCTGATTTGGTTGATTGTTAGTCGTGATGATATAACTGTGATAAACTGCAATGAAACAAGACCTGAATTCACCTTGACCCCGTTGGATTAATTTACTTATTAATCCCGGTGTTATCATTTTCCATAAATGTGTGCACTTCATCTCCATGGTCACATAAACAATCAATCATTAATCTTTAATAAAGACCCGGGGCTGACTATAAGAATCAGCCCCGGGTCCTGCAGTGATAGCATCACTTGGGGAAAGGCAAACGGAACGGATGTATGGGAGATCTGGTGCGTGACTAAACTGGACTAATTACAAACTCTCTCAGTATATGAACCACTTTTATTTCTGGATGTGAGATGCCTGATGTTGACATGACGGTGCACTAAAAATTTTTGATTTTCTCTCATGCACAGAGAAGACGGACGAGAAACTACTAAGATAAGTTTACACTACATAACCTTTTTTAATGGGTCAGACTGCAGCGTCTTCTGCATGTCATTATTTTCTGTACTGTTTTGTCCTGAAATTAAACTCTCTAACACTCCGTTACTTTGTTTCCGTTCCTGTTTTCAATGAGGAAACAGGACGACTATAAAAACAGTGAATGAGTTCCTGAGAAGACAGCGTTCTTTAGAACTCCATTAACTGAGAGGTTCTGTGAAGTCACTCCCTTGTTTGATAACTTACTGATTTACCTTTGAATCTCAGTGTTATAATTTTCAAGGTGCCATGAAAATGTGGGCACTGAAGTCATGAAACTCCGTGGTATTATAAGCAATCAAACATTAATATTTAAAAGAGAATGGAGGGTCCGTAAGCAATAGCATCACTTGGGGGAAAAGGCCAACGCTACGGATGTATGTAAACTCTCTCAGTATATGAACAACTTCTATTTCTGGATGTGAGACGCCTGTAAGGACGAGTGAAGTTGACATGACGGTGCACTAAAGATTTGTGATTCTCTCTCGTGCACAGAGAAGATGGAGGAAGCTGAGGACACAATCGCAGTGGTGGGCATTGGGAGCAATTTTCCTGGAGGTAATTTTTGAAAGAACCATCTTACATTATAGAAAAATGTTATTCTGTATAATGGAACATTGATGTTTCCAAACAGGAGAGGGGCTTGAGAATTTCTGGAAGGTTCTTGTTGATGGGAAAAACTGTTCTTTGCCAATTTGCCAATTTGCCAAGTTTTAGCTGACACGCAGATGGCTCGGTTCACAGGAATCAGTCAAACAGGGTCAGAGGTGTCAAAATTAAACAGTTGAAACAATACTGGTCACACACATAAGAACGGGCTGAATGACGCTGTACTCAGCAGTAACAAGACAAACAACATTTACTTATAATTAACATCAGACCGTTTCAGATATAAGACCAGTGTCAGTTAATAACTGAGGGATTATTTTGTTCTTTTAAACATTAACCAGACAACTTACCGTAAAAGTTATATTAGTGTCCAACTTCCTGCTGACCCTGTTTTGTTTCAGTCATGGAAATAAAGTGTTATCTCTGGGGCCCTCGAAGAGGGTGAGGACAAACTAAAAAAAAAAACGTTTTAACAGCGAAAATATTGCAGAAACCTCACAATTGATGATCCAGGACAATGGTTTGATTTTTGTCTTAATTTTGCTTTGCAGGCGTTACAAGACCATGACCATATCTGGGGTATCATCAGCAAAACAGCCGTCAACCAAGATGGACACTTAGTCACTCCGATGACCAAACCCTCCATAACACAACAAGAGGAGCTGCTGCGAAGAATCTACTCAGACTCCGACCTTCTAAATGTTCAGTACATAGAGGCACATGGGACTGGAACCCTGGTTGGAGACCCAACGGAGGCAGGAAGCATCTCTAACGCCATCGCTAAGGCCAAACCTCCCGGATCAGAGAGACTGTGGATTGGCTCGATGAATAGCATCATCGGACATACCGAATCGGCAGCCGGAGCCGGTGTCTAGATTCTCTCTTGTACACGTCAGCTTGCAGAAGGAGCCATCTCAAACATAGATTTAGAAAAGCCATCATGGTATCATCTGTAGACGATCTTAAAGGGGACATATTATGCCCATTTTACCACAAGTTGATATGGTTCCTTGGGGTCTTAATGAAATGTCTGTAACATTTTTGGTCAAAATACCACAAGGATCATTTAAAACAGCAGCCTTTTTACCCTGTCTAAAACAGCCCTCCTCAGATTGACCTGAGGAGGGCCCCCCCCTCTCTCACCGCCCCGCCCCCCTCTCACCCCCCTGTCACTCACACACACACATCCACTTTCACGTCTTAAATCTCTCCTTAGCATATTTAAGGTTGTTAAAATAATTTTAAGTCACTGTCCTACACATATATTTCTGTATTTGTTTGTTGTGTTTCTTCATTGAAACTACAATTTTCAAACTACTACACCTTCTGACAAAGATGTACATTTATTTAAATACATGCATTACATATGTTTGTATACAGTATATAATTGTATGTGTATATTTATTCATACAGGGCATATATTCTGAGCACGCGCACGCACACACACACACACAGACACACATAGCATATTTAAGGTTGTTAAAATAATTTTAAGTCACTGTCCTACACATATATTACTGTATTTGTTTGTTGTGTTTCTTCATTGAAGCTACCATTTTCAAACTACTACATCTTCTGATAAAGATGTACATTTATTTAAATACATGCATTAGATATGTGTGTATACAGTATATAATTGTATGTGTATATTTATTCATACAGGGCATATATTCTGAGGGGGGGGGGGTCCTGGAACACGTTCCGGTGCTATTTTCTAACAAAGACAGACACACACAGAAGCTAGCGTTAGCTCGCTGCTGCTACCCGTAAACAAACACAGACACGTCCAACAAGTCACAGCCAGCTGAGGTAGCAGAGGCACAGCAGTGACACACAGTCAAACAGAGTCACATAGTCCACAAGATCAACACAGCGAAGCAGCTCCGACCTCGTACCTGGAAAAAACACCAACATGTTCCCGGGCTCGCGGCTCCCGGTGTCTCCCGGCTCCGTGCTAGCGGCTGCCGGCTGCCGGGCTACGCGGCTGCCGTTACGCAGCTGCCGGCTCCCGGTGTCTCCCGGCTCCATGCTCGCGGCTGCCGGGCTACGCGGCTGCCGGCTCGCGGCTGCCAGGCTACACGGCTCAATCATCATAAACACAGTGAAGCAGCTCCGACCTCCTACCTGGAAAAAACACCAACACGTCCACCAGAAGAGAGCCGCTGACATGGAGCCAGCAGCCCG